>NC_056429.1:79782053-80049844 GCF_018296145.1 Oncorhynchus tshawytscha | reverse complement strand
TCCCCATTTACTTTTGATGACTCATAAGGAAAAAGTAAATATTCACTGTTTAGCCTATTGGTTTCTTTTTAACAGTTCTTTTAATATAAATAAATTAACTTTTCAGAATAACCTTTTCTAAACTAGGGAAAGAGGGTTCCCAGACTTAAGTCTTAGTCTGAACTAAATAGTCAACCTGTCAGGGGGTTGTCTTTCTCTTGCAGGGTAATGACGACGTACAGGTGAGTCTACAGTCACATTGTCTCTGAGGCTGAGTGGTTATGGTGTATGCCCAGACTGAGGTGCAACAGTACCCTGAGTAGGCACTCTGGCTGGTTCAGGTGAGTCTGGAGCACGTTCCACATTTGTAGGTTGCTGCAGTGGATGTTCAGGTGATGGTTAATAGTCATGGTAGGACTCCAGTAGCTGATCTTGGTTTGTCACTTGACAGGAGTCGTCTCTGAGGTTGGTTCCTGGCAACAGTTGATCCACATATCTTCTCCAGATGATGTTTTCCGGTGTGTGAACTATGTTGGACACAGGCCCTGTTTGTGCAACCACTGTGGCTGGTATCCACTTTGGACATTTGCAGTAGTTCTGAGCAAGAACTCACTCTCCAGCTATAAAGCTTCTGTCTTTTGCTTTGCTGTCTCTCCACCTGTGCTCCCTGTTGTGTCGGTACAACCTGTTTAGTCTTTGGAGGTCTCAGGAGGTCGAGTCACGTGCGAAGCTGTCTTTTCATCATGGCTGACACGGGTGGCAATTTGGTTGTAGCATGGGGAGTGTTTCTGTAGGTTAACAGGAAGGTGTTTAGACGCCTATTGAGGGAGCCGTTCTCTTGTGATTATTTTAAAGTTTGCTTCATTGTTTGGACCAACCTTTCAGCGAGGCCGTTCATTGCAGGGTGAATCGGTGCTGACTTGATGTGCTGAATTTCATTTGCTTCCATGAATGACCGGAACTCTTCAGACACCAGTTGGGGGCCATTATCACTAACGAGTTGCATTGGCAAGCCGAAGCGACTGAAGATTGACCGTAGCTCTTCGATGGTTCTCTCCGCTGAGGTGCTCTTCATCACTGTGACCTCAGGCCATTTGCTGTGTGCGTCAACCACAACTAAGAACATACGATCCTCCAGTGGGCCTGCATAGTCTATGTGGACTCGCTGCCAAGGCTCCTCTGGGAAGTCCCACGGGTGTAGTGGCGCTAGCTGAGGCTGTTCCTCTTCTTTTGACATGCAGAACACGACTTGACCTTGTCTTCGATAGCTGCGTCCAAACCTGGCCACCAAAAGTAGCTGCATGCAATCTCCTTAATTTGCACCATGCCACAGTGCCATGAATGGAGTTCTTCAAGCACCTGCCTTCTCAGTGGCGGCGGTATGATGACTCGAAAACCCCATAGCAAGCATCCAAACTGAACTGTGAGCTCGTTTCTCCTCACTAAGTAAGGTTGTAGGCTGGCCGACAGCTTATTTTCCACGAGTGACAATGTCCACGACCTCAGACATCACTAGATCAGTGTGGGTGAACTTTTTTACTTGGTCAGATGTAACTGGGGCATTCGTCACTTCCTTGTAGTAGAAGATTTCATCCTGGGAGTGCTCAGTGTGTGTGACAGCTAAACGCCTTGAGAGGCTGTCTGCATTGCAGTGCTGCTCAGACCTTCTGTACTTGATTGCATACTGGTGAGCAGATAACAATAATGCCCATCACTGCATGCGGCTGGCTGCAAGCGACGGAATGCTGGTGTGGGGACCAAAGATGGAGGTGAGGGGTCTATGGTCCGTCAGCAGTGTGAATCGTTGGCCAAACAAAAACTGATGAAATGTCTTAACTACAAACACAATGGCGAGTGCTTCACGCTCCATCTGTGCATAATTGCTCTCGGCTTTACTTAAGGTCCGTGATGCGAAAGCAATTGACTGGTCTTCACCCGATGGCATGATTTGTGAGACAACCGCACCAACGCCATAAGGCAATGCATCACATGCCAACTGTAATGGAAAGTTGGGTTTGAAGTGGGTGAGGGCCTCTGACTGAGCTAAGGCTGTTTTCACTTAAAGGCCTCCTCACATCTGTCTGTCCACTTCCACTGTTTGGTTTTGGTCAAAAGTTCATGCAGGGGCTTTAACATGTTAGCTAGGTTTGGCACAAACTTTGCGTAGTATGTCAGTAGTCCTAAGAATGATCTCAGCTGACTCACGTTCTGTGGGGATGTAGTTTCCGCAACGGCCTTCACCTTCGATGGCACCTTGTGGAGCCCCGAACTGTCGATGACGTGGCCCAGGTACTCAACAAAGGGCCGGAAAAACTTGCATTTGTCCTTCCGGACCCTCAGACTGTACTCTTTCAATCTCTGTAGTGTAGCGTTCAGGTTTCTCATGTGCTCCTACGAGTCTTTGCCGGTGATGAGTAGATCATCGAGGTAACATTGGACCACAGTAAGCCCGCTCAGTATCTGGTCCATAGCTCTCTGAAACAAGGCCGGAGCTGAGGTGATTCCAAAAGGAAGCCTCCGGTACCTGTACAGTCCTTTGTGAGTCACCATGATCAACAGTTCTTGTGCCTCTTGGTCCACATGCATCTGTAGATAGACTTATGTCAGGCCTATCTTACTGAATTTTTGTCCTCCAGCTAAACCAGAAAAGAGGTTGTGAATGAGGGGTAGTGGATATTTTTAAACAGCCAAGACTGGGTTAATGGTGACTGAAATCACCACAGAGTCTGAGTGATCCATCTTTTTTTATGACTGGAACAGCGGGTGTAGCCCATTCACTAACATTCACTGGATCCAATACCCCATTCTCAACTAGTCAGTTTAGCTCAATTTCAACTTTTGGTTTTATGGCGTATGGGACAGGTCTAGCTTTGAAGCATTTTGGCTTGCTGTCTGGCTTCAAGGTCAGTTAAACTGTTATGTCCTTCATACTGCCAAGTTCTCCTTTGAACACATCCGAGTGTTTCCTCATTATTCCTTGTAGGTTTGTGTCCTCTTTTGCAACCATGTGAATTTCCTGCCAGTTTAGTTTGATATTTTCCAGCCATGTGCATCCTAGCAATGCTGGATGGTTGCCTTTCACAATGTAGAGTGGTAGCTTTACCTTCTGTTTGTTGAGCTCCACAATCACGCTTCCTCTCACTGGAACAATCTCACCGGTGTATGTTTTCAGCATCATCTTTGTGGGCTGTGGTGTGAGGTGATGTAGTTTCTGCTTGTATACAGCCCCAGACAGCAAAGATATGGCTACTCCAGTGTCCACTTGCATCCGTACTGCGTTTCCATCCAGTAGCGGTGTCACCCAGTACCCGTATCCATTGTCTGAAATTGACATAACATGCAAAGATTCTGCCCCTTCAGACAGGGTATCACTTTGTTCATCCTCTATGTGCTCCATTTTATGCACTTTCTTTTTGTGCTTCCTGAAGTCGCTTTTCCTTTGTTCAGTACTTTGTTTGATTGTGTCTTTTTGTTTTTACATGCACGTTCGATTTGACCCTTTTTTCCACAACTTCTGCAGTCTCTCACTGGAGTAGCCATATCTTTGCTGTCTGGGGCTGTATAGTCTTTGCACCAACACTCTTCTGCTTGGTGACCTGGTTTCCCACAGCGATAGCATGGCTTGCCACCTCCTGCCTTGTTTTTTAACTCGGTAGACACCTTGTGCCCTTGGGTCGATGCACTTAGCTGTTGTGCGTCTCTGGAATGTTAAGTTACTCTCGGTCAAAAGGCGTTTCAGAATTGCCTCGCTGCTCATGCCACACACTAACCGATCAAGTATAGTGTCACTCATCGTTCGCCCAAATTCACAGTGTTCAGATAACTGTTTCAATACAGCCACAAACTGAGAGATTGATTCCCCCATCTCTTGATTTATTTTATGAAACCTGAATCTCTGCGATTATCAGTGGTTTGGAGAATAATGTCCTTTTAAGGTAGCCACAATTTCATCATATGATTTATCACCAGGTTTTTCAGACAACGACTTCTGCTTTAATTCCATTTGCCAACACAAAGTACTCAAAACGTTCTGTGCAAGAACTCCATTGTTCCACAGATTCAACAAATGTTCCTATATTTCCAACCAATGCAGACATTTTATTTTTCTCTCTTACACTTTTCAGACGGTCCCTTACTCCCAGACCCTTGTTTTAGTCTTTTAACTCACGATGACTTCACTTTCTCCCTCAGCGAAACTCTTCCTATCCCTCGAGGCTCTCGTTGCTGTGACATCAAAAGCGAACTAGCTTCACTTGACTGGCTAGCTCCATGTTTTGTTTGCGTCTTTCTACAGCAGAAGAAATTACGAATTTAACTCAGACTTTCTGCCGAAGATAATGAGCACAAATGTGAGAACGTTTCTTCCTCGTCGCCAGTTTTGTTGTATAGCACACTATTACTTTTACAAATAAAATAAGGACAGGACATGAGACGGGAGTAGAAATTAACGTCGGCATTGTTTAATGCGTTCCACATGAAGAACATTCCAAGCATTTCAATGTAGGTAAGCAAGGGGGTTACAGGTGCCCTAAAGGGACACAAGTACTACGTATAATGATATGATAAAATTATATCTTTACATCTTTGTCATTTTTAAGTCCAAAAATCGATGTACAGTGGCAACTACAGATTGCCCCTTTAACTCTATCAAACGTGTGCGAGTTTGAGCATGTGTCCTTTAGGCATATGGATTTTTTTTTAAATCAGCATGAATTAGATTGAGCAATAAAAGCCTGATTTCTATTCCATAGGCTGGGAACCGCACTATGCAGCTGTTTCAAGAGCGCATTTTTCACTCGCTGTCCACTGGTTTCAAAAACAATGATTGATAGGCAGTTTAAACTTCTTGAATTCAAAACATTATTGGATTAAAATACACATTTAGATTTCTGAACAGCCATCCACAACAACCACAATCCGTATGGCGCAAATAGCTAAATGAGAGAGCAGCAGTGTGACTCACGTCAATGCGCTATATAGATATCCGTATCGCTGTAAACCACACCATTGCTCTCATCCTTACCTGCAAGCGTTTATTGAAATTGGATAATATTTGGATGACGACAGCAGTCGCACCATTGGAAGACATAGTTTGGACTGTACAGCAGCCTACAAAAGCCTATTCCTGCTCTTTTCCCGCAATCCATCAAACACATTTGGTGGCTCATCATAGCGGTCTCTGACTTGTGGGCAGACATGCTCAGGTGGAACTAACTTAAATTTGCGCCTTTTTTCAATGCTGATTTGAATGTTATTGACAAAACAGAGAAGTGTTAAAGATTTTTTTCGTGAACATCCTTTCTGAATTAAAAGTCATCCTTGATGTAATCATCTAGTAAAAAAATATATCTGTAATCGGATTACAATATTTTTGTTGGTAATGTAACGGACTACAGTTACCGTTTTTTTTGTAATCCCTTACATGTAATTCATTACTCCCCAACCCTGGTAATCGTTTACCTGTGAGCAGGGTGAAGTGTGTGGGGCTGGTGATGGTGAGGTAGGGGGGTGTGACGTAGGCAGCCCTGACGCCGTCCCGGCCCATCGCGTCCAAGTGAGGGGTGTCCACGTCTCTGTCATAGTCCCAACGGAACCCATCGAATGAGATGAGCAGCAGCTTGTTGTTTCTGGAGCTCCTGTGGGGAGAATCCACTCCAGGGAAGGAGCCTTGATGTGGAGCAGCCAGAGATGGAGAGAGGGTCAGTAGGCTGAGGAGACCTAGTCTTAGCAGCATGTCTTGTGCTTCACGGTCACCTCGGGATCACAGTCAATGGTGATATGTCCCACAATAACCCACAATATGTCCAAAACACTTTGTAGTCACACCAGAGTCCAAGCAAAACTACTCTGAGCACCACCACTACTGACTGACAGACTCTGTCCTGTAGCTTCCTACCCTTCAACTGACTGTGTTCAATCACACTCTGATACACTTCATACCTACCGAGATAAAGAGCGAACACCGTCACTGCATGCTGCGAGAGATAAGATATTATTTTATCTCTCTCACCCTATCGCTATCAGAGCATAAATCCACCTTTTTGAGGTTTATTATACAGGTCCTGTTCTACAACCTCCTGTCTGATCTTCTCATCACCACTATTACAGTTATATGGTTCATCTAAATTGATCTGAGGTTGTGTGTGTGCTTATATTTTTGAATAGTTGTGTTTTAGTTGAATCATTATAGCCTTCTCTTATGTATGAATTATTTTTATGACCAAAAGTAGGAAACCCTTATTTTTCTAATAACCTCTATTCCCCACCAGGTGGAGACAGTACTTCATTGATGATACATGGGATGCTGTTGAACTCTGCAGTCTGTCAGCTGTAACTGGAACTCACTGCTGGAGGTTTTGGGTGCATTTAGTAGTCGCATTTAGTAGTTGCAGACCGCAGCAAAACATTTTGCAACGGAAACCGTTAACTCCTAATGGAAAACATTTTGCAACGAAAACTAGAGTTTTTATTGGACAAATTCAGCTAGGTTTCTCCCCGTTTTGTTCTGTTCGCTTCCATTTGTTTATGTTTGGTTCTGTTTGATTCCTAGTGAATACACCCCAGGTAATCCCCACCTCCTCCCAGATATCCTCAACTCCTTCCAGCTATTTTTCTCCGTCTTTGAGCTCATCCCTCTATTCTATATCTCCCCCTCTCTCTTCCTCTCATTCCCTCTCTTTCTGGTCATGCTTGACTTGGCAATTGTATGACATTATCATATATTACTAGAAATGAATGTGTGAATGAATAGAAATGTAATGTATGTATGACATTTTATGTAATGTATGTACCCCTGGAGACAGAAAGAGAATAAGTTAAGTATGATTTTAATTATAATTGTATTATTTAAATTGGTTATAACTGGCGTATAAGTGGAAACCAGTATGAGATAAAGTTCATTTCAGGATTTCAAAGTTGAGCTGTTTGACATTTATGGGTTTGCTGTGTCAACTGTCTATTCAATGGCCTGTGTGTGTGTGTGTGTACGTACGTGTGATACAGGTTGGAAGGGATTGGCTAAATCCTTTTGGTAAGCTATCTTTATTAAATTGTCAAATGGGAGAAAGTTGATACAAGTTATTTTCCTAAAATTAAGGTAGGTTGTTTTAATGTGTTTTATTCATCATCAACTAACTGTAACCAGGTTGCTTTAGAGCTATGCTGGAAAACAGATATACATATTCTGTGTTTCCATATCTGTGAAAGAGAGGGGACAAATGAAGGAGAGGAGACAAATGAAAGAGAAGAGACGTGAAACATTTCCAGCACACACATGCAACAGTAGGTGTGAAGGGTCTATTTCTTCAAACAATCTGTATGCAGGTTGTTTAGGATTCAAACCTCAAACAGCCTAATTCCTACTCTTAGAGGTGCCTCCACAAGAATGTGATTTGTACTGCATACAAGCTAAAGTATTGGATTCTTCACACACCAGTGCTCCAGTAATGGTAATGCACCTTAATGTTGGGGAGGGGGCGACAATACCGGTAGCTAACTAGCTAGAGACAATGGTAGACAGTGTCCATTGTCCCCCGCCTTTTGGGAACTGGAGGCAAGGAATTAGCTAGCTTGCTAGAAGGATGCTGGTACACAGCAGGCGGGAGGTGGGGTTGACACCGGAGGATAGTGAGGATACTAGTAGACACTATTCTTACCCAATGAAAACTCAGATAATACATGTATTTTCCTTTGACCCACATTTTAATCACAGACAATCATTTGAAATCCAGAATATCAAGCGTATTACAGGGTGGGGAAAGTATTCCTGCAGTGGAATGACAAGATGCAGGAACGCCCCTATTTGCGGGCCACAATCGCACACTATTGGCAAGACGCATGCAGTAGTACACTCACCAAAGTCCCTGTCCATTTCTTCTCAACTATGCTCTTTTAAGACCCACCTAATAATTGAAAATAAGCACACACCGTGCGTGCGTATGCTACGAACCCTGTCATGAACGCATTATGTTAAGCCTGGGTGCACCCGCACCCCCTTGGCAACTTTTAACTTGGATGGTGACTTTAGATTTTCGGGAATAAATTGAAAAGTAACTTGACAATGTGTTAATCAGTCAGAACAAATGTGGAATATGATGATAAAAAGAAAAATGCATAAGGTAAGGGCTCTAACGTTAGCCAGCTACATTACTAAGCAAGCCAGGTTGACTATTGTATGACGTAACGTTAGCTAACGTTAAATGAGAAATGCCCGCTGCATGTGTTACACATTATCAGTGTGGCAGTTCCCCAAGGTTTGGTGTTGATTATGAACTTTACTTAGCTAGCTGTGCTTTGTGGAATAATTTGGGAGATATTGTCAACATTGAGTTCCGGTGCATTGGGATCTGTCTAAACAGCTAATGTTACAGCCTTGTTGTCTTGTAGCTAGCTAGCTAAGGTTACTGGTAACGTTAGTTGGCTAGCTAACTGGCCAACAAAGCATAGCATTACTAGCTAACTGGCAATAGCAGCCAAGGACGATCTCTATCTAATTTCTGCTTATTTGTTTGTTTTCTGACTACATGTAAGTGTCAAGGCCAACAGTTTACACAGATTACTTCAGGCAAGTGACAAACCTTCCGTAGAAAAATATAGCTAGCTTTGTTTGTGGCTTGCCTCTCTCCGACTGGTGTTAGCTACAAGCGCTGTTGATGTGCAATCCAAGTGATTTAGTCTTGTTTTAGAACTCTGAACTCTGAACTCACTCTTGGCTGAAAAAATGTTATCGTTGTCAGAAATGCTACAAAAAGGTAGCACATCGTTGGTTCATAATTTTAATGGACAGAAATAAGCATGAGAGAGTGATAAGTGATAGAAATTGAAAATGTTTTCCTAATCCTATCCACCCTGTTAAGAATACGGTATGTGGTTCTCGGTAATGGCCGGACAGCTCATAACAAGAGGCGGGTACCTCTAATCAATTTGATTTGCACATTTTCATTGACATTGGTTTCATATTGGCTTAGATATGATAGTAGAGAGATTTTAATTTAACATTGAGCTTCAACCAATGCATATACTATTGTGGGGCGATACTAGAAGCCAGGTAAGAAGATCAAAATGCAGCCATAGTATTTATGATGCCTCTGTTAAAAGTATTGAGATGCAGCCATAGTATTTATGATGCCTCTGTTAAAAGTATTGAGATGCAGCCATAGTATTTATGACGCCTTAGTTAACTGTCCATCATAGTATTTGAAAGCGGTCCAAATGATTTGTTGTCTGCCCCTCAAGGCCTTGATCTACAGTACAAGTTCAGGTAGGCTCTAATCTAGGAGGCTCTTATCTAGGAGCAGATAAGATACAGCAGAGTTCACTCCTCCTCCAAATCACTCAGTTATCTCAAGAGTTGTACAGCTTTTCTACTGTTTCAGTTATATTTACTCACATACAAACAAACAAAAAGTGAAAGATTAACAGAGCAGATAAAAACAAGGTAAAAAGTTGTGCAGGTGAGGTTGTAAACTATATCTCCCAAAAAATAACAATATATACACTGAGAAAATATATAAATGCAACAATTTCAAACATTTTACTAAGTTACAGTTCATATAAGGAAATCAGTCAATTGAAATAAATTAATTGGGCCCTAATTTCTGGATTTCACATGACTGGGAATACAGATATGCATCTGTTGGTCCCTGATAAAAAGGTAGGTGCGTGGATCAGAGAACCAGTTATTATCTGGTGCCACCACTAAGTAGCACAACACATCTTCTTCACATAGAGTTGATCGGGCTGTTGATTGTGGCCTGTGGAATGTTGTCCCACTCCTCTTCAAAGGCTATGTGAAGTTGCTGGATATTTGCTGAAACTGGAACACGCTGTCGTACACATCGATCCAGAGTATCCCAAACATGCCCAATGGGTGACATGTCTGGTGAGTGCAGGCCATGGAAGAACTGGGACATTTTCAGCTTTCAGGAATTGTGTACAGATCCTTGCGCCATGGTGCTGTGCGTTATCATGCTGAAATATGAGGTGATGGCAGCAGATGAATGGCATGACAATGGGCCTCAGGAACTCGTCATGGTATCTCTGTGCATTCAAATTGCCATCGATAAAACACAATTATGCCCATTGTCTGTAGCTTATGCCTGCGCAAACCATAACCCCACCACCACCATGGGGCACTCTGTTCACAATGTTGACATCAGCAACCCACTCGCCCACGCTACGCTGTCTGCCATCTATCCCGTACAGTTGAAACCAGGATTCATCCGTGAAGACCACACTTAAAATAAAAAATTAAATGTTTTTATTGAATATCCGAAACATATAATATACTTGCAGTGAAGCCGCTCAACAACTACATCATACCAGTCATCCAACAGACTCCCATTCAGAGCGACACACAGAAGCATCCAGGGTCAATGCCCTGCTCAAGGGCACGTCTCCCACCAGGTCAAAAAACGTGAACCTGAACCCTCCAAGGTCCCCCACAGTTCCCCAATAGCTGTCCCTCAACCATTTGAGACCCCTCCCACTGTCCCCACTAAAGAGAAAAAAAAAGAATTACATGTATGTGTGTGTTCTTGTATGTGTTTATTTGAATGAGAGTGTGTGTATATGCATGTGTACAAACACCTGCACGACATCAGCCTCAGAAAAACCGGCATTAGCTGTAAAAACACTGCCCCTCAGTGTCATTCAAACATACTTTTTATTATGTTTTATTTTGACTTAAAAAAAAACTTTTATCCTTGACCATCATTCTATCTCCCGCACAGAAACTCCCCTCCCACTTGTCTCCAATTCCACATCCCAACCCTAAACCCATCCCATCTATCTCTGCTGGCCACCCTCTTCGGGTTTCTACGCAACACATATCTTTCAACTACGCTGTGATGTTTAACGGACAATTTCAATATATCTAATCGAATATAATACACAGATTGCGAGTTGAAGATAAATACTTTTACTAAGAGTATTAGTATATTAGTAATTACTGACCCGGTCTCTCCAGATCTCCCGACAGTACTATTTCTAGGGTAAATTTTAGATCAATGCTATGCATTTTCAACCATTCCTGAACCTGAGACCAGAAACATTTTGTTGGTGGCAAGAATTCTATATAATAATTTTAGGTGAAAAGCACGAAGTCTTAAATCCTGTTTTGTTCAATATATCAACTCTGAAGAGCACACTTCTCCAACGTGCCAAGGGCCATAGAAGGTGAGCATTTTCCTACTGAAGTTGATACAACCCCGAACTGCAGTCAGGTCATAACCCTGGTGAGGACGACGAACACACAAATGAGCTTCCCTGAGATGGTTACTGACAATTCCTCTGTTGTGCAAACCTACAGTTTCATCAGCTGTCCGGGTGGCTGGTCTCAGACCATCCCGCTGGTGAAGAAGCCGAATGTGGAGTTCCTGGGCTAGCATGGTTACTTGTGGTCTGCGGTTGTGAGGCCCGGTTGGACGTACTGCCAAATTCCCTAAAATGACTCGAGGTGGCTTATGGTAGAGAAATTAACATAGAATTATCTGGCAACAGCTCTGGTGGATATTCCTGCAGTCAGCATTCAATTGCACGCTCTCTCAAAACTTGAAACATCTGTGGCGTTGTGTGAAAAAACTGCACAATTTAAAGTGGCCAATTACTGTCCCCAGCACAAGGTGCATCTGTGTAATGCTCATGCTGTTTAATCAAATTCTTGATATGCCACATCTGTCAGGTGGATGGATTATCTTGGCAAAGGAGAAATGCTCCCAAACAGGGATATAAACAAATTTATGCACAACATTTCAGAGAAATAAGCCTTTTGTGCATATGAAACATTTCTAGGATATTTTATTTCAGCTCATGAAACATGGGACCAGAACTTTACATGTTGTGTTTATATTCTTTATATAATCACTATGTTCTTTCCATGACATTGACTGACCAGGTGAAAGCTATGATCCCTTATTGATGTCACTTGTTAAATCCACTTCAATCAGTGTAGATGAAGGGGAGGAGACAGGTTAAAGAGGGGTTTCTACGCCTTGAGAAAATTGAGACATTGAGATATGTGTGCCATTCAGAGGGTGAATGGGCAAGGCAAAAGATGTAAGTGCCAGTTTAAGTGTGTCAAGAACTGCAACGTTACTGGGTTTTCCGTGTGTATCAGGAATGGTCCACCACGCAAAGGACATCCAGCCAACTTGACATAACTGTGGGAAGCATTGGAGTCAACATGGACCAGCATCCCTGTGGAACACTTTGGACACCTTGTAGAGTCCATGCCCTGACAAACTGAGGCTGTTCTGAGGGTAAAAGGGGTGCAACTCAATATTAGGAAGGTGTTCCTAGTGTTTTGTATACCCAGTGTACACAAAACAGATTGCCTTAAATAGAGAGAGGCCTAGAGAGATGAGGGGGATGAGGAGAGAGTGAGGGAGGGAAAAGAGAGAGGCTTGAGGTCTTTTCAAATATAGACACACACACACAAGCACACGAACCGAGTCAGAGTAATCAACATATTAGCTAGAGCTGTCTCACTACACTGGCCTGGGAACTACAAAACTGTCTCCAACTTTAGAGACCTGTGGCGCCCTCTGCTGTTTTAAATTCGGTAATATCAACATAGAAACACCTAACTGTCTATCCTGTACAGTGATAATTGCATCTCTCATTTACACCACTAATTGGAAGAAACGTGTCTATGTGTGTGCCCTCTCACCCCAGATTCTGTCATGGCAGGATGTTAATCCCTGATAAATGCTGTGGTTGTGTGTGTGTAAGTATATGAGGGAATATATATATATGCTACACCCACCCACAACGCCTAACCCCACATATGACTCTGTATTTTTTGGCTAACTGTATGTTCCTCTCACTTATTCTCCTGCTTTCTAAAAGACACAAGCAATTGACGTACCTGCAATTAAGAGCCACCTCAGTAGAGAGAGATTCTGCATCCCAAATGGCCCCCTATTCCCTATATAGCACAAGAGGTTTGTGGCATCTTAATTGTGGAGAATGGGCTCGTGGTAATGACAGGAGCAGAATAGGTAGAATGGTATCAAATACACCAAACATGGTTTTCCTGTGTTTGATGAATTAAATTCGCTCCATTCCAGCCATTATTATGAGCCGTCCTCCCCTCAGCAGCCTCCACTGCTATATAGTGCACTACTTTTGACTGGATCTAGGGAATAGGATGACATTTGGGATGCAGCCAGAGAGAAAGCTATAGGCAGGCAGCAACACATAACAGTGCACCATGTTGTGTTATAGAAAATGCTGTGGGAATGTTGGCTGAGGTGCAGCTATGTTGCTTATGTAAATCTATGAGAAATTGATTTGTGTGTGTGTAGTGGCAGGTATGAGATTTTTGTGCAGATGTTGAGGTCTGTATGTGTGAAGTATGTGTTCTTGTGGAAGGGTGTGGTTATTTATATACCCATTATTTTGTGTGTGTGTCAGTGTCAGTATTGGGCTTGATTCAGAATTTTGGAATTGACTCCAATTCAACTCATGAGCTGAAATTCAAATTGAATTGGCCACACCCTACAGGATGTAGATCTGAGTTTGAGTTTGTGACAGGAATTTAATTCAGTACAATTCCAAGAAATTCCACTCATTCATAGAACAAGAATTTCATTGAATCTGACAGGTCACACTTCCAGATACCAAAGAATATATCACATTTCTCTGGAAAACTTACTGCTTAGAATAGCCAATTATATTTCCACCAAACATGTCAATTGTTTGGTGTCTTTTTGCAAGGTTAAACTAATGCATGTAGTATTTTCCCCATTTTCAAACATATTTAAGTGATTCATGAAATACAGTATAATAACTATTCACACACATGTTTTGTTTTCCTTGGTCAATCATTTTAAGAGTTTGTCCTGAAAATCAATTGTTTCAACAATATTTTGTATGCATGTATATAACAACATGTTTGATGTTTTATGTACAATATGTATATTTGTATAAACTACACTATAGAATAGAAGAGGCATTTGAATTTACCTGAATTCAATTCTATTTAATTTCTTTCAAATTCGAATTGCAATTCTGAAACCTGTTTACTACCAAATTTCAAGAATTGAATTAGAATTGAAGAGTCATTGTCAATTTAATTCTGAATTGATCCCAACCCTAGTGTGGGTATGTACGCTTGGTGTGTGTGTGTGTGTGTGTGTGTGTGTGTACGGGTGAGGTTCTGTAGCGCTGCTCTGCTGTGTGCTGTGCGGCTCTGACAGTGATGTATGGGTAATTTAAAAAGTCGTTCTTTTCCGTGGAGCGGTCTGCTGGCAGCCCAGCCAACCGCAGCCCATTCCCCCTACAGCAGAGAAACCTCATCTACATCTAACACACACACACACACACACACACACACACACACACACACACACACACACACACACACACACACACACACACACAGCTATGTATAGTTTATTTTTACTACAATCATAAGGATAACCTCCTATTTAGACATCTAATATTATGTGTTTGTTTAGGTTGTTAGTAGTATAGAGGTTTTCCCATGTGACCACTGAGATGTCCTTCATTTGACGGGTGGTCAGAGAAGATGTCACCCTGCAAGCCCTATAAATGTTTTACTGGGAGGACTGGCTTATGGTCCTGGGACATTATAGGGTTACAGTAACACAACCACCCTGATTGGGATTTAGTAGACCAGGCAATTACATAAATGGGATGTTACATCAATGTTTTTACTGTACGATGACACGGTTATGGGGACAGGAGGAGGAGGAAGGATTAAACACTGAATGAACAGGATAGAGGGAAAGTTGAGTGAATTATTGTGAAAGAGAGAAAGAGACATATGGAACAGAAGAGTGAGAGCAAGGGGGAGATAGTTTAGCTGAAGTTAGGAGAGAGGAAAACAGACAGAGTAAAGGGCCATGTCTCAGGGCTCCTCCTCCTCTCTCATGAGTCTGGGGAGATGAAGATGTCAGAAGAGATAGGACACACACACACAAACACAGTCATCTTTAGTCTTTACATGAACGGGCCCTAGGCAGGCCGAGGTAAGGGTGGAGAGGTATGTATGTGTACATGTG
The DNA here is from genome assembly GCF_018296145.1 of Oncorhynchus tshawytscha. Taxonomy (NCBI): domain Eukaryota; kingdom Metazoa; phylum Chordata; class Actinopteri; order Salmoniformes; family Salmonidae; genus Oncorhynchus; species Oncorhynchus tshawytscha. The sequence continues at coordinate 80,034,839 of NC_056429.1, read as the reverse complement.
TGTTTATGCATGTGTTTAGGTGTGTGTGTGTGTGTGTGTTTGTTGAAGTACAGTGCATGTTTATTCAAGTGTGGGTGTGTGGTGTGTGAGTGTGTGTTGACTATCAGTCATTGGTGTCAAGGAGAGAGAGAGCCAGTAAAGGTTGGTCTGCATGAATCAAGAGCAGAACAGGGCACACAGATTGATGAGGGGCCAATGCATGGTTACACAATCTCACCCAGGGAGGGGTGTGTGTGGTCCTGTGTGTGTTGCTTGCATTCATGCGTGTGTGCTTCTTGAGGGGGGCATTGTGTGAGTATGAGGGGGTCAAACACCTCTTACCCCTACCTGTGATTGAATACAATTATAAAATCTGACATAGTTGACATTGATGGATGACATGGTTCATCAGCAGAGTAGGGAGGAAAACCCCCTGAACACCATTTCCCAGCAGCACCTGTGAAAGATCACAACATTTCTCTCACTCTCGCTCGGTCCATCTATGTCTCTCTCTCACTCAGCCATAGCCCAACCTTTCCTTCTGACAGGCTAGGAGGCGGTTTAACAGTATTGCTTAAATCCATACAGAACTGTGTGATATCGGTATGAAACATGGAAATTGACCACAGTCTACTCTGTGTGAGTTGTCTATTAAATACTGTAGCAGCTGGTTTTCACTTCATTAAATCTGTGAGAGGGAAAACCTGCGGGCTAGCACGGAGAGAGAGAGAGAGAGACAGAGAGAGGCTTTTATATTAGTAAACTCTGATATTAGTATTTAACCAGCTCAGACTTTCTCAGTATAATAGTTTTGAGTGGGAATGTGAGCTCAACTGCAGCCCCCGCAATCTACTCCCATTGTTCAGATTCCGTCCAAGACGTTCCCATGAATGCTGTTTTTCATTAAGTGTGTGTGTGTTTTGTTTACTAGAATAGGTATGTGAATGTTATAGTGAGTGCACATCAGGTAATGTGAGGGTGTAACATCAATGTTTTTACTGTATGATTACACTGTTATGGGGACAGGAGGAGGAGGGAGGAGGGGATGGAGACTGGAGAGAGAGACAGAGAGAGAAGGGAAATGGGTAGAATTAAACACTGAATGAACGGGATAAAGGGAGGGAAAAGGTGAGTGAATTATTGTGAAAGAGAGAAAGCGACATGGAACAGAAGAGAGAGTGCAAGGGGAAGATTGTTTTCCTCTCTCCTACCTTCAGGTTAACTGACAGAGGTCCATGTCTCAGGGCTCCCTCCCTCCTCTCCTCTCCTTCATAGATCTGTGGGGGTGGGGTTTGTGTGGTGTCTGTGTGTGTAAGGGTTGTATTGGAGCCTGTGCAGGTTGCTCCATTGGGGAAGGGTGGCACCACTAAACCTGATAGTAGCCTCCATTATTTAAGCTACAATAGTTTGTGTCAGGGGGCTAGGGTCAGTCTGATATATCTGGAGTATTTCTCCTGTCTATCCGGTGTCCTGTGCGAATTTAAGTATGCTCTCTCTCTTTCTTTCATTCTTTCATTCTCTCGGAGGACCTGAGCTCTAGGACCATGTCTCAGGACTACCTCGCCTGATGACTCCTTGCTGTCCCCAGTCCACCGGGTCGTGCTGCTGCTCCAGTTTCAACTGTTCTGCCTGTGGCTATAGAACCCTGACCTGTTCACTGGACGTGCTACCTGTCCCAGACCTGCTGTTTTCAACTCTCTAGAGACAGCAGGAGCGGTAGAGATACTCTGAATGATCGGCTATGAAAAGCCAACTGACATTTACTCCTGAGGTGCTGACCGGTTGCACCCTCTACAGATTAGTACCCACTGTGATTATTATTTGACCCTGCTGGTCATCTATGAACATTTGAACATCTTGGCCTTGCACTGTTATAATCTCCACCTGTTCACAGCTAGAAGAGGACTGGCCACCGCTCATAGCCTGGTTCCTCTCTAGGTTCTGGCTTTCTAGGGAGTTTTTCCTAGCCACCGTGCTTCTACACCTGCATTGCTTGCTGGTTGGGGGTTTAAGCTGGGTTTCTGTACAGCACTTCGTGACATCAGCTGATATAAGGGCTTTATAAATGAATTTGATTTCGATCTCTCTCCCCAATTCAATTCAAGGGGCTTTATTAGCATGGGAAACAAAGCAAGTGAAATAGATAAACAAATGTGAAATAAATGATAAAAAGTTAACAGTAAACTGTACACTCTTTCTAACCTCTTTCTGAGAGCTTGACAATGAGCCAGTGGCCCAAACAGAAACAGTCCACCACATCAACCCAGTTGGAGCTGCTGCCTACTTGGCTAGGCCAGGACTCTCGCCTTGTTCCAATATCCACACTAGCATTCCTATTTATACCCTACGCAAGTATGCACCGGAAGAACACTGTAAAAAAAGATTTGTTGACTCAACTTTAAATAGTTTTTTACCCTGCTACCCAAGTCCAATCTACATTTCATGTTGAGTTAACTTCATCTTAAGTTACTTCAACCTGGTATAGTAAGTGAAATTTACAAATTTGGATTGAAAGACTTGAGTAAACTTGATGCTTTTAGTCAAAATTATTCAATGTGAGCACACTTGGAATTCAACCTCATCTGTGATCTGCTCTAACAAACTCTTAGTTGCCGACAAGTAGAATTTCCTGCTACGCTACCAGGTCTGTGGTCATGGCAGAGATTGGCCACAGATTTATTTTCAAGAGTACATTAAGCACTTTGCTAAAACACTAAAAAATGTGTTGCGTCACCTTAAAACATTTTGTTTCCCTGCTACCTTAAAATGTTAAGTCAAGTCCAATCCGGGTTTCGTGTTAATTTAACTTATTGTAATTTTACGATACACTACCGGCTACTGGTTGTAGTGAAAATATGGTAAATACATTTGAAGTCGGAAGTTTACATACACTTAGGTTGGAGTCATTAAAACTCATTTAACCACTCCACACATTTCTTGTCACCAAACTATAGTTTTGGCAAGTGAAGTTAGGACATCTACTTTGTGCATGAGACAAGTAATTTTTCCAACAATTGTTTCGAGACAGATTATTTCACTGTATCACAATTCCAGTGGGTCAGAAGTTTACATACTGTGAGCGGACCAAGTAATTGGGCTTCACTCTAAAGCAGAAATGTGGAATAAACGAGTCAGGAGTAGGTTTTCTTGATTGACCACAGTTCTCTATTGAGGGCATTTGGTCAACACAAACACTCCAACATAATCAATGAAAATCTTCCAAGGAAAAAAAACACACATCTTCTCCAGATGAAACAGGAACACAATAGGTGTAACGGTTTTCTTGTGGCGAAGGACAGGCGGACAAAAACGCAGCGTGGTCATTATTCATGGTTCTTTAATAAAGAAACTATACATGAATAGACTAACAAAACAAGAAATGTGAAAAACCAAAATAGCCCTATCTGGTACAGAGACAGGAACAATCACCCACAAACCCAAACAGGCTACCTAAATATGGTTCCCAATCAGAGACAATGACTAACACCTGCCTCTGATTGAGAACCATATCAGGCCAAACAGAGAAACTAGACACACAACATAATGCCCACTCAGATACACCCTGACCAAACGAAACATACAAAGCAAACTATGGTCAGTGTGTGACAATAGGATTATCTTTAAACTACAACAAAAGTCACGGGATTGTCACCGTCTTAGTTGTTCTTCCTGGATAGCTCCTCTGTCCCAGTGGCCATCTTCCAGAGAGAGAGTCTCTCTCTCTCTCTCTCTCTCTCTCTCTCTCATAGGGGAAGGAGAATATGTCATTAGTACCGTCAGCTGTGCTTAATTGCCTTTGGTTACCTTGTCTCCCATGCCTTGTTGGGCTACTATCCGTGAGCCCAGCCTGCCCTCTGGTGGTCCTTCCACAATACACTAAGTTGACTGTGCCTTTAAACAGCTTGGAAAATTCCAGAAAATTATGTCATGGCTTTAGAAGCTTCTGATAGGCTAATTGACATCATTTTAGTCAATTGGAGGTGTTCCTGTGGATGCATTTCAAGGCCTACCTTCAAACTCAGTGCTTGACATCATGGGAAAATCTAAAGAAATCAGCTAAGACCAAGAAAATTGTAAACCTCTACAAGTCTGGTTTGTCCTTGGGAGCAATTTCCAAATGCCTGAAGGTACCACGTTCCTTTGTACAAACAATAGTACCCAAGTATAAACACCATGTGACCACCCAGCCATCTTACCGCTCAGGCAGGAGACACGTTCTGTCTCCTAGACATGAACATACTTTGGTGCGAAAAGTGCAAATCAATCCCAGAACAGCAAAGGATGTTGTGAAGATGCTGGGGAAAACAGATACAAAAGTATCTATATCCACAGTAAAACAAGTCCTATATCGACATAACCTGAAAGGCCACTCAGCAAGGAAGAAGCCACTGCTCCAAAATCGCCATAAAAAAAGCCAGACTACGGTTTGCAACTACACATGGGGACAAAGATCGTACTTTTTTGACAAATGTCCTCAGCTCTGATGAAACAAAAATAGAACCACCAAAACCATAATGACCATTGTTATGTTTATCCCAACCGTGAAGCACAGGGGTGGAAGCATCATGTTGTGGAGGTGCTTTGCTGCAGGAGGTATTGGTGCACTTGACAAAATAGATGGCTTTATGAGGGAGGAAAATTATGTGGATATATTGAAGCAACATCTCAAGACATCAGTCAGGAAGTTAAAGCTTGGTCACAAATGGGTCTTCCAAATGGACAATGACCCCAAGCATACTTCCAAATTTGTGGCAAAATGGCTTAAGGACAACAAAGTCAAGGTATTAGAGTGGCCATCACAAAGCCCTGACCTAAATCCTATAGAACATTTGTGGGCAGAACTGAAATGCGTGTGTGAGCAAGGAGGCCTACAAACCTGACTCAGTTAGACCTGCTCTGTCAGGAGGAATGGGCCAAAATTTGTTGTGGGAAGCTTGTGAAAGGCTACCTGAAACGTTTGACCCAAGTTAAATAATTTAAAGGAAATGCTACCAAATACACTCAATTAGTATGTAAACTTTTGACCCACTGGGAATGCAATGAAAGAAATAACAGCTGAAGTAAATCATTCTCTCTACTATTATTCTGACATTTCACATTCTTAAAATAAAGTAATGATTCTAATTGACCTAAGACAGGGAATTTATACTTGGATCAAATGTCAGGAATTGTGAAAATCTGAGTTTAAATGTATTTGGCTAAGGTACATGTAAACTTCCAACTTCAACCGTATATAACAAGTTTTTATTTTTAAGCTAAATATTTGTATATTTTTTAGCTATATTTCTGTGTTATTGCTGTAAAAGGACAGTTTGGTGCTATAGTCTGATTACTTAGGACTCCACCTCACCTGGGTTTAAACTCACAACCTGTAACGGTTTTCTAGTGGTGATGAAGGAGAGTCGGACCAAACTGCAGCGTGTCGATTGCGATCCATGTTTAATACAACAAAGAAACACGAACACTACACAAAACAATAAACGTAATCGAAACAGCCTATCTAGTGCAAACTAACCGAGAGTACACATAGGACACTAAGGACATTCACCCACGACAAACTCAAAGAATATGGCTGCCTAAATATGGTTCCCAATCAGAGACAACGATAAGCACCTGCCTCTGATTGAGAACCATTCCAGACAGCCATAGACTTTGCTAGATAACCCACTAAGCTACAATCCCAATACCACCACCAAAACCCCAAGACAAACACACCACAATTACAAAAACCCCATGCCACACCCTGGCCTGACCAAATACATAAAGATAAACACAAAATACTTTGACCAGGGCGTGACAGAACCCCCCTAAGGTGCGGACTCCCGAACGCACAACCTAAACCTGTAGGGGAGGGTCTGGGTGGGCATCTGTCCGCGGTGGCGGCTCTGGTGCTGGACGTGGACCCCACTCCATAATTGTCTTAGTCCACCTCCTTAGTGTCCCTTGAGTGGCGACCCTCGCCGCTAACCTTGGCCTAGGAAACCTAACAACGGGCCCCACTGGACTGAGGTAGCTCGGGACCGAGGGGAAGCTCGGGACCGAGGGGAAGCTCGGGACCGAGGGGAAGCTCGGGAGTGAGGGGAAGCTCGGGAGTGAGAGGAAGCTCAGGCAGGTTGATGGATCTACCAGATCCTGGCTGGCTGGTGGTTCCGGCAGATCCTGGCTGACTGGCACTTCTGGCAGATCCTGGCTGACTGGTGGATCCTGGCAGACTGGCGGATCCTGGCTGACTGGTGGATCCTGGCTGACTGGCGGATCCTGGCAGACTGGCGGATCCTGGCTGAATGGCGGATCTAACTGATCCTGGCAGACTGGCGGATCCTGGCCGACTGGCGGATCCTAACTGATCCTGGCAGACTGGCGGATCCTGGCCGACTGGCGGATCCTGGCTGACTGGCGGATCCTGGCTGACTGGCGGATCCTGGCAGACTGGCGGATCCTGGCAGACTGGCGGATCCTGGCTGACTGGCGGATCCTGGCTGACTGGCGGATCCTGGCCGACTGGCGGATCCTGGGCTGGCGGATCCTGGCAGACTGGCGGATCCTGGCTGACTGGCGGATCCTGGCTGACTGGCGGATCCTGGCAGACTGGCGGATCCTGGCAGACTGGCACTTATGGCGGATCCTGGCTGACTGGCGGATCCTGGCAGACTGGCGGATCCTGGCTGACTGGTGGATCCTGGCTGGCTGGCGGTTCCGGCAGATCCTGGCTGACTGGCACTTCTGGCGGATCCTGGCAGACTGGCGGATCCTGGCCGACTGGCGGATCCTGGCCGACTGGCAGTTCTGGCGGATCCTGGCAGACCTGGCGGATCCTGGCCGACTGGCGGATCCTGGCCGACTGGCGGATCCTGGCGGATCCCGGATCCTGGCGGATCCCTGGCCGACTGGCGGATCCCTGGCGGATCCCGGCCCTGGCGGATCCTGGCGGATCCTGGCGGATCCTGGCGGATCCGGCCGACTGGCGGATCCTGGCGGATCCTGGCCGATCCTGGCCGACTGGCGGATCCTGGCGGATCCTGGCCGATCCTGGCCGACTGGCGGATCCTGGCGGATCCTGGCCGACTGGCGGATCCTGGCCGACTGGCGGATCCCTGGCGGATCCTGGCCGACTGGCGGACTGGCGGATCCTGGCGGATCCTGGCCGACTGGCGGATCCCGGCCGACTGGCGGATCCCGACTGGCGGATCCCCGGCGGACTGGCGGATCCCCGACTGGCGGATCCTGGCGGATCCTGGCCGACTGGCGGATCCCTGGCGGATCCCGGCCGACTGGCGGATCCCTGGCGGATCCTGGCCGACTGGCGGATCCCTGGCGGATCCTGGCCGACTGGCGGATCCCTGGCGGATCCCTGGCCGACTGGCGGATCCTGGCGGATCCTGGCCCGGGCGGATCCCGGCCGACTGGCGGATCCTGGCCCTGGCGGATCCCGGCCGACTGGCGGATCCCTGGCGGATCCCGGCCGACTGGCGGATCCCTGGCGGATCCCGGCCGACTGGCGGATCCCTGGCGGATCCCGGCCGACTGGCGGATCCCTGGCGGATCCCGGCCGACTGGCGGATCCCTGGCGGATCCCGGCCGACTGGCGGATCCCTGGGGATCCCGGCCGACTGGCGGATCCCTGGCGGATCCCGGCCGACTGGCGGATCCTGGCGGATCCCGGCCGACTGGCGGATCTGGAAGAGTCTGGTTGACTGGCAAATCTGGAAGAGTCTGGTTGACTGGCAGATCTGGAAGAGTCTGGTTGACTGGCAGATCTGGAAGAGTCTGGTTGACTGGCAGATCTGGAAGAGTCTGGTTGACTGGCAGATCTGGAAGAGTCTGGTTGACTGGCAGATCTGGAAGAGTCTGGTTGACTGGCAGATCTGGAAGAGTCTGGTTGACTGGCAGATCTGGAAGAGTCTGGTTGACTGGCAGATCTGGAAGAGTCTGGCTGACTGGCAGATCTGGAAGAGTCTGGCAGATCTGGAAGAGTCTGGCTGACTGGCAGATCTGGAAGAGTCTGGCTGACTGACAGATCTGGCGGCGCTGGGCAGCCTGGCGGCGCTGGGCAGCCTGGCGACGCTGGGCAGCCTGGCGACGCTGGGCAGCCTGGCGACGCTGGGCAGCCTGGGCAGACTGGCAGTGCTGGGCAGACTGGCAGTGCTGGGCAGACTGGCGGTGCTGGGCAGACTGGCGGTGCTGGGCAGACTGGCGATGCTGGGCAGACTGACGGCGCTGGGCAGACTGGTGACGCTGGGCAGACGGGGGCACTGGCGGTGCTGGGCAGACTGGCGGCACTAGCTGCTCCATATAGGCTGACAGCTCTGGCGGCTTCTTACAGACTGACAGCTCTGGCGGCTCCGTGCTGACTGGCTGCTTCTTGCAGCCTGGCAGCTCCTTGCAGACTGACAGCTCCTTGCAGACTGACAGCTCCGTGCAGACTGACAGCTCCTTGCAGACTGACAGCTCCTTGCAGACTGACAGCTCCTTGCAGACTGACAGCTCCATGCAGACTGGCTGCTCTATGCAGACTGACATCTCTGGCTGCTCCATGTAGGCTGACAGCTCTGGCGGCTCCGTGCAGACTGGCAGCTCCTTACAGACTGGCAGCTCCGTGCAGACTGGCAGCTGGCAGACTGGCAGCTCCGTGCAGACTGGCAGCTCCGTGCAGACTGGCAGCTCCGTGCAGACTGGCAGCTCCTTGCAGACTGGCTGCTCCGTGCAGACAGGCTGCTCCGTGCAGACCGGCAGCTCCGTGCAGACTGGCGGCAGCTGAACAGTGCAGACTGGCTGCGCTGAACAGGCGGGAGACTCCGGCCGCGCAGGAGAGGAGAAAGGCTCTGGCTGCGCTGAACAGGCGGGAGACTCCAGCAGCGCTGTAGAGGAGAAAGGCTCCGGCAGCGCTGAACAGGTGGGACGCACTGTAGGCCTGATGCGTGGTGCTGGCACTGGTATGCCGTGCATGCTATGCCAAGCCCACACCTTTCTTTCTACTCTGTCCAATACATCCTCCACACTCTCAGACTCAGCACTCTGCTTCGCCGACAGCTCCAATTCCATCCATGGCTCTGCCCAGGGTCCTTGTCCGTCAAGGATCTCCTCCCAAGTCCATTTATCCAAAGAGTGCAGCCTCTCCCAATGCTGCTGCTGCCTCTGTTGCTTCTCCTGCTGCTGCCTTTGCTCCTGCTGCTGTTGCTCCTGCTGCACCTGTCGCTTCTCCTGCTGCTGCTGTTGCTGCTGCCTCTGTTTACCACGCCGCTTGGTCCTTGGTTGGTGGGTGATTCTGTAACGGTTTTCTAGTGGTGATGCCTTAGAGTCGGACCAAACTGCAGCGTGTCGATTGAGATTCATGTTTAATAAAATAAAGAAACACGAACACTACACAAAACAATAAACGTAATCGAAACCGAAACAGCCTATCTAGTGCAAACTAACCGAGAGTACACATAGGACACTAAGGACAATCACCCACGACAAACTCAAAGAATATGGCTGCCTAAATATGGTTCCCAATCAGAGACAACGATAAGCACCTGCCTCTGATTGAGAACCATTCCAGACAGCCATAGACTTTGCTAGATAACCCACTAAGCTACAATCCCAATACCACCACCAAAACCCCAAGACAAACACACCACAATTACAAAAACCCCATGCCACACCCTGGCCTGACCAAATACATAAAGATAAACACAAAATACTTTGACCAGGGCGTGACACAACCTCTTGGTTTCCAGCTACCTGAATGTCTTTCTACACCACCAGGTCTGTGGGTTTGACAGAGATTGGCCAAATATGTATTGGCAAGATTACATTTCTGGACTTTTCTAAAAGTTGCCCAGAATTAAGTAAATAATTGTCTTATTATCTGACAACACCAACTTAAATATAGCAAAGGCTCAGGGACACACCTTCAAGTTGTATTATTAGTCGTCTGTACAGCATACATATGGTTTACACCGTCCAATGAAAGGTTTACTTGCAGGTTCCTTCTTGACAAAGCAACAGCAATAGGAAATACTAAAATACACAAATATGAACATAAAGTCAATGGCTCAGTAGAAGAGAATAAACATTTTAGCATAAATATATAAGCATTATTTATTATACAATATTTACACATGTATCAAAGAAAGGCTGATTGGGCGGCAAGTGTTTAAATTGTGCAATAGTAAATAGTAAGAATCTGGTAGAAGCAATTGCCGTGTGTGTGGCATGAATGTACATGTGTGTGTGTGCTAAGGTCCAGAGAGTCAGTGCAGGTGGTCCAGTAGTGTGATGGCTTGTAGATAGAAACTGTCTCTGAGCCTGTTGGTATCAGACCTCATGCTCCGATAACGTCTGCACAACGGTAAGGATGGAACAGCTGCTGTATGACTTCCTCAAACACCGTTTCAAGTAGATGTGCTGGATGCAACTGGTCAGGATGCTCTCTATGGTATAGCGGTAGTATTTAGAGAGGACCCGGGGTGGCATGCCAAATTTCTTCAGCTGCTTTAAGAAGTAGAGGCGCTGTTGAAATATAGCAGTGCTCAGGAACACTTTAAGTTACCTGGGATTTGACCTTGCAACTTCTTGGTTGGCAGTTAATAGATGTTTCTGCAATGTCACCAGGTACATAAAATCGAGCACACTGCCATGTCTTCACCATAGACAAACATTGGCATTAGATGGCCCGTATGGAAGAGCTCAGTGACTTTTAACATGGCACCGTCATAGGATGCCACCTTTCCAACAAGACAGTTTGTCAAATTTCTGCATTGCTAGACTGCCCCGGTTAACTGTAAGTGCTGTTATTGTGAAGTGGAAACTTCTAGGAGCAACAACGGCTCAGCCGCAAAATGGTAGGCCACACAAGCTCACAGAATGTGACCACTGAGTGCTGAAGCGCGTAGTGCGTAAAAATCGTCTGTCCTCAGTTGCAACACTCACTACCAAGTTCCAAACTGCCTCTGGAAGTAATGTCAGCACAAGATCTGTTAGTCGGGAACTTCATGAAATGGGTTTCCATGGCCGAGCAGCCACACACAAGCCTAAGAACACCATGCGCAAGGCCAAGCATCGGATGGAGTGTTGTAAAGCTTGCTGTCATTGGACTCTGAAGCAGTAGAAATATGTTCTCTGGAGTGATGAATTACGCTTCACCATCTGGGTTTGTCGGATGCTTGGAGAACGCTACCTGGAATAATGGTTGGGGGCTGTTGTTCGGGCTAGGCCCCTTCATTCCAGTGAAGGGAAATCTTAACGCCACAGCATACAATGACATTCTAGACGATTCTGTTCTTTCAACTTTGTGGCAACAGTTTGGGAAAGGCCCTTTCCTGTTTCAGCATGACAATGCACCCGTGCACAAAGCAAGGACCATACAGTAATTATTTGTTGAGATTGGTGTGAAATAACTTGACTGGCCTGCACAGAGCCCTGACTTTAACCCCATCGAACACCTTCGGGATGAATTGGAACGCCGACTGCGAGCCAGGCTTAATCGCCCAACATCAGTGTACTAATGCTCTTATGGCTGAATGGAAGGAAGTCACAGCAGCAATGTTCCAACATCTAGTGGAAAGCGTTCCCAGAAGAATGGAGGCAGATATAGCAGCTAAGGTGGGACCAACTCCATATTAATGCCCATGATTTTGGAATGAAATGTTCGACGAGCAGGTGTCCACATACTTTTGTCTAAGTAGTATATATCCACACACTCTCAAAAACAAGGGTACGGTTAGGGTACAGTGTTGTTCCCTGGAGGTACAAAAAGGTCAACGGTTCACATAAGGTACCGTCATAGGGACACATCAGACCTGGGATAACTATAGTTTTAAATATGCTTTGTGGAAAGTTAAACATTGTTGGGCTGAACAAATAGTTACTTTGGAGTTGACATTTCTCCAAAACTAATTGAATACAGATCCAAAAAAGAACTACTTTTTAAAACTATTTGAATACAGATCTGAGAAAAAAATGTTTTAAACAGATCTCAGGAAGTGGCTACTTTTCAGAAACTACAGGATCTGCTGCCTTCAACTAATGGCAGGGCTGCATCTGGAACTGCATGTTGCAGATAGAAATAGAATGAATAGAGCACACACAATCCACTATAATATGTCAATCTATCTGACAGTAGATTATATTTGATCTACACCAGAGGTACTCAAGTACTATTTGAGAAGGTCCGGTCACACAAATTTCCTAGGTGGCAAAGGTCCGGATGGATAATGTCATTTATCGGCATAGTAACAATCCCTCGCGACCCCAAAGTGTTCACACCCCTTTTGATGGAGGAAAGAAAATGTTGCAGTTTTAAAGCTAATTTCCTGCATTTCTACGCATTCTTCCATGTGTGTTTATATGATACCAGGGGTCGAAGCCCGACCAAGTAAAATACGTTGAAGCCCGACCAGGTTTAACATAAGAAAGACAGACTCAACATGCTTGACAGAAAATCTCCTCTCTCCAATCACCCGCACTTCCTGTCTTCTCTCTTCTATCCCGCTCTATTTCTTTCCATCCTTCTCTCTGACTCTTTCTCTCTCTCCTCTCTCTGTATGACTCAGAGCTCTCTCTCTCTCTCTCTCTCTCTCTCAGAGCTCTGCTCTGAATCATACAGAGAGATGAGAGAGAGAGGAGGTTCACCCCTCTCTCCCCCTTAAGTTTTTCATATTGAAGGAAAAATGAAGTGATTGATTTTCTGTCTGTTTCTCACTGCTGGAAATTTTAAAACAGACACTGAGATTTCACACACTTTTCTCCTCTCTCATCCCCATATGCTCCCCCTCTCCCTATTCCTCCATTCTCCCCTCTCTCCATTTCTGTCATTCTCTCTACTGCACTCTCCTTTTTCTCTATCTGCCTGCTCCCTCTTTTCCACTCTCCTCCTCCCTCTTTTCCACTCTCCCTGCTCCACCCTATCTTCTACCTTTCCCCTTCTCCCCTCACTCCTCTCCCCCTTCCCCCTCCTCCCTCCCTTGGCTTCCAGGTGGAACATTTCAGATGGCCGCCCCTTCTCAGGGTCAGCAGGGCTTTGATGGTGGGGTGGATGTATGGATGGATGGAGGGAGGAGAAGAGGAGTGTACGGCGGAGTAGTGGAGAGGGCCTGCTTGTAGCTTCAGGCACAGACCTGTCATATAGGGTTTTAGAAAGTACTGCTTCATTGTTGGCTCTCAACTTTTGGCTCCGCTTTCCACGAGGATCTGAAGGTCTGTGCGTGTGTGTGTATGTGTGTGTGCGAGTGTTTTCATAGGTGGAGTGGAGTGGAGATTTAGCAGAAATAATTAAACTAATGCTAAACCTAAACGCTTTACTTTAACGTGTCACATATTTTGTTGCTAAAAGACCTACATTTCAGTCTTCTAGCCTTAGTTAATGGTAAACCTTTAAAAAGACTGTAGGACAGATGAAACCCCATCGATTGGCACAAACCCAGGGAGAGTCGCACCAGGTATGTGTGTGTGTGTGTGTGTGTGTGTGTGTGTGTGTGTGTGTGTGTGTGTGTGTGTGTGTGTGTGTGTGCGCGCGTCTGTTTGTCATGCTTCCATGTATGATGTTCTGACCTTGGCGGAGTGTCATGTGTCCCATAATTCATCATAGCAACCTCACCTCTGTGTCGTCCTGACGACTGCCACTGACACGTGTAATCGTTGATCTATTCAGTGCCTTCAGAAAGTATTCACACATCTTTATTTTTCCACATTTTGTTTTGTTACAAAGTGGGATTCAAATGGATTTAATTGTCATTTTTTTCCAACGATCTTCACAAAATACTTTGAAATGTCAAAGTGGAAGTAAAATTCGTAATTTGTAACGAATTCATAAAAAATAAAACACACATTTATTGGATTGAAGAATGGCGCCGAGGGGATAGCTGCCATTTTACAGTCTCCTAACCAATTGTGCTATTTTTTTTTTTTTTTTGCATTGTTTGTAACTTATTGTTACATAATGTTGATGCTACTGTCTCTTATGACTGAAAAGAGCTTCTGAATATCAGAACAGCGTTTACTCACCTCAAAATGGAAGAAGAATTTTCTTTAATGAGTTGGACGTGAAGGCCCAAATCCTCATCATTCGCATGAAGAAAAGAAGGAAATACATGGGGCGGAGATCAGGGTGCCTTGTGAGAATTCGTCGGTGAGTGGGTAAACCGCCTCTATTAGCCAACATGCATCACTGGAGAATAAACTGGATGAGCTCCATTTGAGACTATCCTACCAACGGGACATTAGAACTGCATTTTTGGTTAAGGGCTTGTAAGTAAGCATTTCACGGTAAGGTCTACTACACCTGCTGTATTCGGCGCATGTGACAAATAAAATGATATTTTTCATGAGTTAAGTTTTCAGCCGCCTGAGTCAATACAATCACCTTTGGCAATGTTTACAGCTGTACGTCTTTCTGGGTAAGAATTTTTCACACCTCGATTGTGCAACGTTTGCCCATTATTCTTTTCAAAATTCATCAAGCTCTGTCGAACTGGCTGTTGATCATTGCTAGACAGCCATTTTCAGGTCTTGCCATAGATTTCCAAGCAGACTGAACCAGGTTTTCCTCTATGATTTTGCCTGTGCTTAGCTCCATTACGTTTATTTTTCATCCTGAGAAACTCCCCAGTCCTTAAAAATTACAAGCATACCGTAACATGATGCAGCCACCACTATGCTTGAAAATGTGGAGAGTGGTACTCAGTAGTGTGTTGTGTTGGATTTCCCCTAAACATAATACTTTGTATTCATGAAAAAAAGCAAACTGTTTTGCAGTGATACTTTAGTGCCTTGTTGCAAACTGGTTGCATGTTTTTGTCAAGGCTCAGGAGAAGATGCAGATAAAGACAGTTTTTGAAGTAACCAAAGTTTGACAAAAACAGGGGGCAGACATGTCACGTTCTGACCTTAATTTCTGTTGTTTTTGTCATTATTTAGTATGGTCAGGGCGTGAGTTGGGGTAGGCAGTCTATGTTTGTTTTTCTATGATTTTGGGATTTCTATGTTTCGGCCTAGTATGGTTCTCAATCAGAGGCAGGTGTCATTAGTTGTCTCTGATTGAGAATCATACTTAGGTAGCCTGGGTTTCACTGTTTGTTTGTGGGTGATTGTCTATGTTAGTTGCTTGTGTCAGCACAGTCCTTATGATAGCTTCACGGTCGTTATTTGTTTATTGTTTTTGTACAGTTTATTTGGTGTTTTTCATCATCTATTAAATGATGCATTCACACCACGCTGCGCTTTGGTCCGCTTCTTACGACGATCGTGACAAGGCAAATGACAGGTCAAGGGCAGGCAGAGGTCAGTAGTCCAGAGGAGAGTCCGAAAGATATAGAACGGCAGGCAGGACGAGGTCATTAATCCAGGGTGGTGTGACAAGGTACAGAACAACAGGCAAGCTCAGGGTCAGGGCAGGCAGAATGGTCAAAAACCGGGAAAGCTAGAAAACAGGAACTGGAGACAGTCAGGCACACGGGAAAACCCACTGGTAGACTTGACAAAACAAAACGAACTCGCAACAGACAAACTGAAAACACAGCTATAAATAGATTAGGAAGATGGGTGACACCTGGAGGGGGGTGGAGACTTGCACAAAGACAGGTGAAACAGATCAGGGTGTGACAGTTTTGGATTATGTTTTATTCTGTAAAGGCTTCCTTCTTGTCTGCTTTTAATGTTTGAATCTGTGTTTGAAATGCACTGCTCGACTGAGGCACCTTACAAATAATTGTATGTGTGGGGCACAGAGATGAGGCAGTCATTAAAAATCGTGTTAAACATCATTATTGCACATAGAGTAAGTCCATGCAACCTGTTATGTGACTTGTTAAGGACATTTTTACTCCTAAACTTATTTAGGCTTGCCATAACAAAGGGGTTGAATACTTATTCATATACTTTATTCATTTTCATTAATTTGTTGAAAAACATAATTCTACTTTGACATTATGGGTTATTGTGTGTGGGCCAGTGACCAAAAAAATTGCAATTTAGTCCATTTTAAATTCAGGCTGTAACACAACAAAAGTCAAGGGGTGTGAATACTTTCTGGAAGCACGGTGCATCAGGCTGTGGGAACATAAATAATTACATCTCACACTCAACACATTCTATAATTTGACTGACAAGCAGTTAGATGGATGTGATTTGTAGATGTTTTAAGCGCCATAATTCATAAACAATGGAGGTAACAATTAAGGCATTGCTGAAATAGAAATTAATAAGAGATCTGTGGGGCTGGATTGATCAGGATTAGGGACTGATGAGGATGGGGGCTATTGGTTTAAATCTAATGGATGTTAGTAATTCATGTGAAATGTGACAAATGAGGATGCCTGCTGATGGAGTTTTATTTTCTGATGGAGAGGGATTCTAATATTGAATCTATTTGTTTGTGTGTGTATGTGTGTGTGTGTGTGTTTAGGAAAGTGAGAAAGTGTGTTTTATGTGTGTGTGGGCGTGCGTGTGTTTAACTTGGCTCCTATCCTTTCTCTTTGACAGGTGAAGCAATGGAACACAAACTCCAATCGACCACCAGAGAAATTGTGAGGGAGAGGCCAGAGGGAAGGGCAGGAGAGGGGGGAGGAAAAAAGAGGGGCAAAGAAAAAAAGCAAACAGGAGTGACTTTGGCAGGAGGTCACTTTGTGGGCCCTGCAGGCCGATTGCTCAGAAAGTGTGTGTTCTCACTCCGCTCTCCTGGACACCCTTGAGATGAGGTGCATGTGTGCGTGTCCGTGTGTGTGCGCATGCGTCTGTGTGAGGGGGAGAGCAGTCATACATTAATGGCATACTCAGCTGTACTGTATGTATGTTTGCATACTGTGGTTAGACGTGCTGAGCATTAATGTAAAGCTAAGCTCATGTAAATATGCAGCTAAAAAGAAAGTGAAGCTGAATTCCTATTCTGTGCTGCCAGTCTCAATCCCCATCCCTGGCTACAGTACATCCCAACTGGCACCCTATTCCCTTTATAGTGCAATACTTTTGACCAGGGCCCATAGGGTGCCATTTAGAATGCACACCCACTCCTGCTAGCGTTATCCATCCCAGTCCTCCCTCCCTTCCACCCAAGGTTGCCTTCGTCTGAGCTTGACAGAAATACAACTATTGCTAACGATTTACAATGATATCAGGCCAACACTTAAACAACTTTTATAGTTGTGTTATAGTTGTATTGTATTGCATATCAGGCTTAAACACCAAAAAATCTAAATAAAAAAAACAACAAGACTTAAACAACGTTTTATTTTTCATTGTTGTCTTTCATTTCCTCCCCCCTTCTCTCCCTTTCGCTCTTTTGTACTTTGGAATCGTAAATTGTTTTTCGGCGGTGGACGTGTTCTCTGCAGTCCTTGAGCTTGTCATTGTCTTTTCCATTAAAAAGGAGTTATGATAAAGTTTTGGGTGCAGAGAGGGGTCGCGCAGGGAAGGCCATGTAGTTTGTCTGTTTGTTTGTTTGTTGTTGTGTGTCTGGAGGTCTCACCGAGCACAGAGAACAGAGAAAGCTGCGATTTGTCTTCATTAGAATAGAACAACAGGAGTAGTGGGGTTTAAGATGGTTTAGACTTGTATAGATGGAGTTGTGTGTGGTGTCACAGGTCTGTGTGTTGTAGTGGTGGTGTGTGTCTGTGTGTGTGTGTGTGTGTGTGTGTGTGTGTGTGTGTGTGTGTGTGTGTGTGTGTGTGTGTGTGTGTGTGTGTGTGTGTGTGTGGTAGGTTGCTTTTTCAATTTTTTGCATTAACAGTGAATTAGTACACAGCAAAGTGAGTGTGACAGGAAGTGTGTGTTGTTTCATCCCAGTCGTTAGTTATGCATAAGTTCAGTGCGTTCGACTCGTCAGAATGGGGGGTTTCATTGTGTGACACCTTCCATTTTTATTAGTTGTTATCGAAACCGCAGCCAAGGCTTTAGTGAAAAGTTCCACATACACACATACACACACAGACACACACACTCACGTTCAGTAGTCTAATAAACAACACTTTGGTTGATGATTTGTATGTATTTTTGTATACCTTTATTGCATCAGGGAGTCATACTGAGACCAAGGTCTCTTTTACAGATGAGCCCTAAATGACAGAAATGACAGAAATGCACACATCAAAATATAAATACAACAAGCAAGCAGAAAGAAAACACAGTCATAAAAAAAAAACGTTTATCAGTAAAAAGGTCCTCAATCAGCTTTCTGAATTGCCCCACATGCAAGAAAACATCCAATTTAAGAACATTTTAGACTGTTTCACAAATAAATGACAAGAAAACTAAAGGCTGATTTACGTAACTCAGTAGAGACCATA
Source organism: Oncorhynchus tshawytscha (assembly GCF_018296145.1). Classification (NCBI taxonomy): domain Eukaryota; kingdom Metazoa; phylum Chordata; class Actinopteri; order Salmoniformes; family Salmonidae; genus Oncorhynchus; species Oncorhynchus tshawytscha. The sequence continues at coordinate 80,016,600 of NC_056429.1, read as the reverse complement.
GGAATTTCCAGAGTTAGCCATCCCTGAGACCGGGTGTGGTAACTCATATGTCTAAAGGTTAGTAATGATATACCAACCTACACGACTTCAAAGAGGGCCAAGCAACTTTCTTGTAGAGAACGCAGTGATGAGTACTAAAACTGTAATCGTAATAAAGAGCAGTGTGCAGTGCTGGACTTAGTAGAAATAGTAGCCGGTACTCAATTTGGGTACCTGTACTTTGTATACTTACTGTAGGTGCAGGAGCTCCACATGACTTTTGAGCTAATATTCTATAAGAGGTATAGGAGCTCAGCAGTAGAACATTTGAGGTGCAGGTACTCAGCTCCGGTGAGCTCAAGCCCAAGTCAAGCACTGGTCTATGACTGGTAGGAACGTCGACCGAATAATCTGCTTTCTACTAGACAGAGGCATGACCGATTTCTATAGAAGAAGCCCATTTTTTATTCTCAATTAATTCATCAATATGCTTTTTAAAATGAAGCTTTTTGTCTATCTAGATGCCCAGATAAGCAGGGACACGATCAATATGGGCACCATCCAAAGTACCGACGCTTAAATCATGTGCTCTAGAGAAGAACATAAACTTAATTTGACTTGCATTCAATACTACACTGAACAAAAAAATAAACACAACATGTAAAGTTTTGGTCCCATGTTTCATGAGCAGAAATGTTCCATGCTCAAAAAAAGCTTATTTCTCTAAAATCGTTGTGCACAATTTTTTTTAAATCCCGGTTAGTGAGCATTTCTCCTTTTCCAAGATAATCCATCCACCTGACAGGTGTGGCATATCAAGCAGCTGATTAAACAGCATGATCATTACAGAGGTGCACCTTGTCCAGGAGACATTAAAAGGCCACTCTACAATGTGCATTTTTGTCACACAACACAATGCCATAGATGTCTAAAGATTGCAGGGAGTGTGCATTTGGCATGCTGACTGCAGGAATGTCCACCAGAGCTGGTACCAGAAAATATCATGTTAATTTCTCAACTATAAGCCGCCTCCAATGTCATTTTAGAGAATTTGGCAGTACGTCGAACCGTCCTCACAACCGCAGACCACGTGTATGGCATCGTGTGGGTGAGCAGTTCGCTGATGTCAACATTGTGAACAGAGTGCCCTATGGTGGTGGTGGAGTTATGTTACGGGCAGGCATACACTACGAACAACGAACACAATTGCATTTTATCGATGACAATTTGAATGCACAGAAATACCGTGATGAGATCCTGAGGCTAAAGTCAATGCTGTTCATTGACTATAGCTCAGCATTCAACACCGTAGTACCCTCCAAGCTCATCATTAAGCTCGAGGCCCTGGGTCTGAACCCCGCCATGTGCAATTAGGTTCTGGACTTCCTGATGGGCTGCCCCCAGGTGGTGAAGGTAGGAAACAATACCTCCACTTCGCTGATCCTCAACACTGGGGCCCCACAAAGGTGCGTACTCAGCCTCCTTCTGTACTCCCTGTTCACCCATGACTGTGGGGCCATGCATGCCTCCAATTCAATCATCTAGTTTGCAGACAACACAACAGTAGTAGGCTTGATTACCAACAACGACAAGACAGCCTACTGGGTGGAGATGAGGGCTCTGGGAGTGTGGTGCCAGGAAAATAACCTCTCACTCAACGTCAACAAAACAAAGGAGATGATCGTGGACTTCAGGAAACAGCAGAGTGAAAAACAGCTTCTATCTCAAGGCCATCAGACTGTTAAATAGCCATCACTATCACAGAGAGGCTGCTGCCTATATACACAGACATTGGCCACATTAATAAATGGAACACTCATCACTTTAATAATGTAATTTTAATATTGTTTATATATCTTGCATTACTCATCTCATATGTATATACAGTATTCTATACTATTCTTCTGTATCTTAGTGTATGCCGCTCTGACATTGCTCGTCTTTATATTTATATATTTTAATTCCATTCCTTACTTAGATTTGTGTGGATTGGGTATATGTTGTAAAATTGTTAGATATTACTTGTTAGATATTGCTACACTGTCGAAACTAGAAGCACAAGCATTTCACTACACCCGCAATAACATCTGCTAAACACGTGTATGTGACCAATGAAATGTGATTTGATTTGGATGATTCTATGAACCAGACTATGCCTGGTCTGTGTGACCCTTGACTCAACGGGCAGCCAGTTGAGCTCCTGAAACTGTTTCCAACCAATTTGAGTATGTGGGCTCAGCTTCATCACCACCCTAATCAACTTGTTCTGGGCTATCTGAAGCTTGCTTTTAGTAGATTAGTTAAGCCTTCAAACCAGGAGGTGCTTGTATAGTCCAAATTACATTGTATGAGTGCATTAGCTAGAACTTTCTTTGAATATTTGTCTAACAGCTTAGACTTCCTAGCCAAGAACTTGGTCCTGACAGTGACCTCCCCCTCTCATGTTGCCATCTAGAGTACATGCTAAGTAACTAACTCCTGTTTTGGCTGTGAGTACCTCTCCTACCAGCTGTACCCTGATGGACCCAAACCCAATATAGTGTGGTTTGGTTTTTGTGAGACACCAGGAGTGCAGAGTCATCTAATTTCTAATACATTTTTATTTAACATTTATTTTGACAGGGTGAGACTAGGGTCTCTTTTTAAAATGAGCCCTGCATATATACATCAAAAACAGACAATATACAAAATGACAAAACATATGAAGAAAAACAGACTCATTTCTCAACATAGAGGTCTCCGATCATGACTCTGACCTGACCAAAGGGGACCAGAACATCTCATTTCAGAGAGCTCTGGAAGTTGTCCACATAAAGAAATAGCAATGTTATTTATGTAGATCGTAAGCAATATTGGGCCGAGTATCAAACCTTGGGGCACCCCTTTATGTAACTCAAGGAAGTCAGATTTGACCCAATGACCTGAGTTCTATCATTGAGATAATTATGATAGCATCGGCAAGCATCAGTACCCAACCCTATCGAGGACAGCTTCGTCAATAGAATAACATGGTCTACACTATCAAAAGCTTCTGAGAAGTCTACAAACATGGCAACACAGTTCTTTCTATCATCTAAGGCATTTGCAATATAATTTACAACAAGCATAGTATCCGTGGTGGTGCTATGTTTAGGTCTGAATCCGGATTGATTAAAAATAAAACCATTGACAGATACAAAATATCATAGCTGCATGTTGACCAATGATTCTATTATTTTCGCAAGACAAGGTAGCCTGAAAAAGGGTAGACAGTTATCAATATCACTACTATCCACATCCTTATGGAGTAGTAACACAAAAACTGATTTCCTCACTTTTCGTTTATTTCCTGATACTAAAGTATAAAAAAATAAAAGTGTGTTACTGAGCTGGCAATGAGGGGCACTGCATACGTAAGCAAAGAATGGTCCGAATTGTCAGCCCCTAATGACTTCTTGCTGTCAATAGCTAATAAGGCAGCAAGAACTTATTTTTCTGTGAGTTGCCAAAATAGAAAAACCCTGACTACCATTTCTCAAGTCACATGAGGTTGACTGATCATCCATTGAGGCAACTAGAGGCTGTATGCTGGAAGAAAAGTCAACTAACTGGCCAAGACCAGTGTGACCACCGTTTCTTTCAAAGAGGAAACCAGCTGAGATAAAATGCTGATTAAAAGCATCAAAACTCTTTTTCATTAATGATGCAGGAGTCTAAAACTACTTGCTTAGAGACAGAAGCAGAGGAATTACCCGGCTTCAGTGAATGAATGGTTTTCCAGAATATAGAGGGATCACTAACAGAGTCTGCCATAGTGTTAAGGAAGTAGTTTGATTTGGCCTGTTTAACAGTCTGCCATAGCGTTAAGGAAGTAGTTTGATTTGGCCTGTTTAACAGAGTCTGCCATAGCGTTAAGGAAGTAGTTTGATTTGGCCTGTTTAACAGAGTCTGCCATAGCGTTAAGGAAGTAGTTTGATTTGACCTGTTTAACAGTCTGCCATAGCGTTAAGGAAGTAGTTTGATTTGGCCTGTTTAACAGAGTCTGCCATAGCGTTAAGGAAGTAGTTTGATTTGGCCTGTTTAACAGAGTCTGGCATAGCATTAAGGAAGTAGTTTGATTTGACCTGTTTAACTGAGGCAGTGCACCTATTTCTCAATATCCCAAATAGCTGCCAATCAGCTAACGAGACAGTTTATCTACCCTTGGCCCAGTCTAGATTTTTTTGTCAAGTGAATGTGTGACAGTACAGGTGAGTATCATGGATAAGTTCAGTTTTTGACTGTGTCGCTTGAAAGGGGCATGCTAATCAGCCAGGGGTAAAAATGGATGAGAAAAATTGTGCCAAAACAGGATCAAGTATGCAGCTAGTAGAATCAAGCTCTGAATAATATAGATCATGAAGAAACTCCAGGGGCGATCATTGTTCTTCACAATTATATGACAGTCTGAGTTTTTCAATTTGGTATCTCTAATGCAAGCAATAGCGCAGTGGTCGCTGATATAATTTGCAAAAACACCACTAGCCAAACACTTATGGGGATGGTTAGTCAAGATAAGGTCAATCAATGAGGAGTTTGCTAGGATTTTTACATTATTAACGAGTGGGTTTCGTTATCAAGTTGAGCTCAAGACAGATATTCTTAAACTGATCCGAGGCATGCATAAACCAATCAAGATTTAGATCTCCCAACACAGGGCTGCCCAACCCTCTTCCTGGAGATCTACTGTCCTGTAGGTTTTCAGTCCAACTCTAATTTAGCATATCTGATTCAGTTAGTTAAGGTCTTGTTGAGCAGTTAATTAGTAGAATCAGGTGTATTAAATTAGGGTTGGACTGAAAACCCACAGGACAGTAGCTCTCCAGGAAGAGGGTTGGGCAGCTCTGTCCTAACACAACCAGTGCAGATCCCCGAAAGGGTTTAAATTATCTTAAATAATACCAACAGCCTCTGCCGAAGCATCTGGGCGGCGGTAGACCGCAGCAATAAATATATGCATATCTTGCCTTATGGCCACTTTTATAACCAACAGCTCACAGATTTTGGGGACAGAGATGTTAAGAGAGAATGATGCCATGAGAGAAAATCTTACATAAATACTCACCCCTCCCTCTTTTCTTTGTCTATCACATCTAAAGATGTTGTAGTCCGTAATGGCAACGTCCCTATCCATTATCTAATTATTCAACCAGTTCTCTGAGATAACCAGAACGTCTGGACTAGTGTCATGTGGATGTCATTGGATGTGAAGCTGAGAATCGAGACTGGCCTGTAGTTCCCAGGCTTGGTATTACGCGCCTTCTTGTGCAAAGGCATTACTTTTGCCATTTTCATGTAAATGTACCTTGATAGAGAGAGAGGGTAATGACATGAGTAATCCATGGGTCAATTCGAACCGCTGCATCTCTCAAAAACCTTGCTGGTATAGCATCCGTGTCATGACCTTGGAGCAGTTAAGCTTAGCTAGAATTTTAGCTACCTTGGCTACTGAAACACTTTGAAAGGAGAAATAGTTTGGTTGGGCCCCTAACTTGGTGTAGTAGTTCTTGACTTGGTCAGTCCCAAACAAACCAGTGGTCTTGGGTAAGTTGTCAACCATATTACTGGCAACTGAATAAAAATGAGTTAAATTCATTAGGCACCCTTTTTGGGTTGGAAACCATCTCGCCCAGCACACTACTAATGGATTGGTTGTTGTTACTACATAATAATTCCAATAATGATATCCATAGCTTTTTGGGTTTGTTTAGGGAAGCACAATGTTGCTTTTATCCCTACCAGCTCTCACAGTCGTACCTTAGAATTAGATGTTCATCCATGTTTCTCAAATGTCAACATTTCAACGCTGTTCCCAACATCACATTTTGAAGTGTTTAAGGTTAAGTTTAGACATGAACTCTAAATTATTAAGGTTAGGCATGAACTCTGAATGGTTAAGGTAAGGGATAGGCTTAATTTTTCACAGAATTTGAACTTGCAACCTTTGGAATCAGAGGCAGATGCTTACTCCCATCCACCATCCCCATGTACAGCACCTTAGCAACACTGAAACCTACTTGAAGGTAACAGCACTCACTGTTGCCCCTAGTGGCCGGTTTACACATCATCTTTCAACGTCCTCAGACATGGATGGACATCGAATACTGACTTGTATCATGGGTGACCTGGCTGTTTTATCAATACAGCTAACAACATCATTTATAACTAGGGATACAGCAGAGATAGTGCTGTAACCTGGTCTAAAACCTGTCTGTTTTATCAATACAGCTAACAGCATCATTTATAACTAGGGATACAGCAGAGATAGTGCTGTAACCTGGTCTAAAACCTGGCTGTTTTATCAATACAGCTAACAGCATCATTTATAACTAGGGATACAGCAGAGATAGTGCTGTAACCTGGTCTAAAACCTGGCTGTTTTATCAATACAGCTAACAGCATCATTTATAACTAGGGATACAGCAGAGATAGTGCTGTAACCTGGTCTAAAACCTGTCTGTTTTATCAATACAGCTAACAGCATCATTTATAACTAGGGATACAGCAGAGATAGTGCTGTAACCTGGTCTAAAACCTGTCTGTTTTATCAATACAGCTAACACCTGGCTGTTTTATCAATACAGCTAACAGCATCATTTATAACTAGGGATACAGCAGAGATAGTGCTGTAACCTGGTCTAAAACCTGGCTTATGTACATTTAGAATATATTTCACAGATAACAAAGATCTTAGCTGAAAATGTATCAACTATTGTAATATTTTAACTAGCTAAGAACGTTTTTGAAATAGGTCAATAGTTATTTAGGCCACAAGGGTCACAACTTCTGTGAAGGGGGAGTACATGGGCTGCCTTACAAATCTTGGGGATAGTGCCATATATAATCATGAGGTAAAAACATATTGGTTAGTGATTCTGCACTCAGGGTGGCAGTGAACTGCAGCAACAATATTTCAAGCATATCAGCTCCAGTATATTTGTTAAAACATACATTTTAAGAAATGCATCTGCTAACGTTTATCTCCCCCAAAAATCATGCCAAGATAAAATTATGATTAAAAGCATCACTTATTCCATTCTTCTCAGTTATGATGCCAAAGAGTCTGTAATGCATTGTGTTGTGTCTACAATCCTAGGTTTCGGTACGCTGGTGGCTGTGTGACAGGTAGATTCTGCCTTTGCCAACGTCTTTTTGTCTTGCCAACGCATTGAGATGTTCTTAAATGCAAAACATTTATCTGCAGCATCTTTAAGTTGTCTTATATTCGTAAGAATGTACACTAGAGTTCTACAGAGGAGTTTCCTAGACTGGAGCGAGTTACAAATGTTTTGGCCTTTCTCTAAGACCTCTCCTCCCTCTTTGCTCTCTCCCTTCCTCTCCCCCTTCTCTCTCTCCACTCTCTCTCCGCCTCTCCCCAGAGTGCTGTCAGAGGTCTGTGTGGAGGCTAGAAATCGCCCCCTGTCCCGGCCGCTCCAGTATTATTGATAAACGTTTATTGTGCGGCAGGCCACTGTGAGTTGTGGGTAAGTCCAGGCGGAATGCTCTGGTGGCAGCATCATTTTTCTTGGTGACAGCCCCAGAGGGAGAGTCTTTTCCCCATTCTTCTTCTTTTAACTGGCATCTCTCTAGAAACCAACTCCCTAAGAATGGCTGCTTTTTGAGAGACACACATAAGTATGTTTCTGTGCATGGCGTGCATATTAGTGGGAATCATTGTGTGTGTGCTTGCGTGAGCATGCATTCATGTGTCAGAATTTGCTTGCATGCAAGCATGTGTGTGTTTAGTAGGTTATCTGTGGCTCTTTTCATTGAGTTACATTTGATTAATCAAAATTAGTCAATTTTTCCTCTACTCTGAATAAAAAAGACCAATGCATCTCAGTGTCTTAAGTTCTGCATCAGATAACATTGAGATGGACTTTCACCTGATGACAGTGTGTGCAGGGGGAAGAATTACAATCTAGCATTGTGTCAAAAGGCTCATATTTGAGCACAGACTTAATTTTCTGTCTCAATGCTCCTGGAGAGACTGTTGTCGCCGAAGGCAACCAAAGACAGAGGATATTGTGGACCGGCGGAACACTGGATTCAGCGACAGTTGCTTTTTGGATAGACATCTAGAGAGACAGGCGGACAGAAGGACAGACAGACGGACAGACAGACAGCAGACAGACAGACAGGCAGACAGACAGGCTGACAGACAGATGGACAGGTGGGCAGACAGGTGGAAAGGTTGGACAGAGAGGCAGACCGACGGACAGTCAGGCAAACATTTAGAGGTGTCTGTATGCATCCTCAGTAGAGTCTTCCTATGTGAGTGTTTGTGTCTTTCTCCTGTAGGTCTCCCCCCTCTCTCTCTCTCTCTCTTTCTCTCTCTCTCTGTCTCTGTCTCCCTGATTTATTGACCAGTCTGTCTCTACCCTCAGCCCTAAGCCCTCGGCCTGGCCCCTGTGTGTGCGTGTGTGGTGTGTGTGTATCCTCTCCAGGTCTTTCTCTCTCTGTCTGTCGTATTGACCAGTCTGTCTAGGCCCTCTACCCGCTCTGTTCTCAGTCAGCCCATGCATCACAATACCACGTAACTGTCCTTCAGGGAAAGACCTGGCCCTGAGTGGGGCACAGGGGACAGATTTAACGTTGACACACACCTAGTTAGATCACAGAGGTCAGACAGCCGCGCTCGTTACCTGCCTGGTCCGTCCCTGTAATGGACCCTCCAGCGTCAGGGGGGAAGGAGATGTGTGTCGCGCAGCCGACCCTTGCCAATTTGGAAAATAGCGTTTTTGCTTGTCCAATGGGAGTCCTCAGGCTTTCTGCGATATGATTGGAGGATGACCTTGGGACTGTCTCTGTCTTGTTTCTCTCTCTCTCTCTCCTGATTGGTTGCCCTCGCTGTCTGTAACTCCAGTGTATTTAAAAACACTTACCTCACCCCCTCTAAACTTTAGGCCAACAACTCTATAAGCACTTCAACATTTCCTATAGAACAGATCCTGTAGGTCTCTGCTTGCCTACAGTAGGTGTGTATATTTTTGTGGGGTAAATTGCTAAGCCTACTCCCCACCACATTTCTCTCATAATGCAGTTCCTCTAGCCAAAAGTCGCTCACTCATGGAACACTATTGTGTGTCCAATTTGTTGTGTTTCTTTCACACAGGGAGTGACGTTGGTTGGCCAACGTGTTGTGTGATTTATCTTGCCCATATCCCGAGGTTGTGTAGCGATCCATCACGTTTTGTACATCAGATCATTGAGATGAATGTATCGTCACTAAGGCTCCACTAATTATCACACACACTCAGATTTACAGCCCATACTGTCGCCTTCAATTCAACTTTTATTTCCACATCGTAATAATTTACATCTGGAGTCATAAATACACATTTATTACGGAGAGTTCTAATTGGTCATCTTGGTGGGTTTATTAGAGATGCTTAATGAGAGCGAGTGTGTTTGTGTGTGTGTTCCTGAGAGCAGCACATTAAAGGAGTTGTTAGTCACACTGCTGCTTGTTTTTCTGGTGAATAATTATGGAGGCGGTGGTTTTGGTGGATTTCTAGATGTGTTTTCTCTCTGTGTTGCTGTTTGGTGTTGTTTTACTGTATGTAAGAGAAAGAGGGAAAGAGAAAGAGGGAGTGAGAGAACGAGAGACAGTGAGTGAGAGAGAACGAGAGACAGTGAGTGAGAGAGAACGAGAGAGAGTGAGTGAGAGAACGAGAGACAGTGAGTGAGAGAGAACGAGAGACAGTGAGTGAGAGAGAATGAGAGAGAGTGAGTGAGAGAGAACAAGAGACAGTGAGTGAGAGAGAACAAGAGACAGTGAGTGAGAGAGAACAAGAGAGAGTGAGTGAGAGAGAACGAGAGAGAGTGAGTGAGAGAGAACGAGAGACAGTGAGTGAGAGAGAATGAGAGACAGTGAGTGAGAGAGAACGAGAGACAGTGAGTGAGAGAGAACGAGAGACAGTGAGTGAGAGAGAATGAGAGAGAGTGAGTGAGAGAGAACAAGAGAGAGTGAGTGAGAGAGAACAAGAGACAGAGTGCATGAGTGAATGAGAGAAAAAGAGAGAGCAAGTGAGGAAAAAAGCGAGAGAGAAATAGAAAGTGCATCTGCACGCCTATGTTTTTCAAGATCCTAGAAAACTTTTATGTGAATTATTTTCCCCAAACAATATCCATTTCATGATGGTAGTTTGAGAAATTGAAATATATTCTTCATTCTGCTTACTTCTCCTCTGGCCAAGGTTTCCTAGGCATGTTTGATTTCTGGGTGTAGCTGGGCTAGGGATCTCATTGATTTTATTGTTTTATCCAAGGACAGAATGTGTGTAAAGTACAAGACCTTGAGGAGCCCTGCTCTGCTGCAGGTTTCACACAATCCAAATATGATATTTGTGTGCCTGCATGTGCGTGTGCGTGTGCGTGTGTGGGGGTGGGGGTGTTGATGTGTGTGTGTGGGTGTGTGTGTGTGTGTGTGTGTGTGTGTGTGTGTGTGTGTGTGTGTGTGATGTTACTGTTCAGGGGATCGAGACAGTGATTTATTTATTCATTCCTTTGTGTCTGGAATGTTATTTTCTGCTGTACTCATCTCCTTTCATACCCCTGGAATAGCCCACATGCTTATTTGTGTGCGTTTGTGTGTGTGTGTGTGTGTGTATATGTCTTTTCGACTTGTCAGTTTTGGTTTGTTTGTATATTCTGTTTTCTTCTGTGTGTGTTTTTTTCCGTGTGTGTCTGTGTGTGTTATTTGTCAATTTGAGTTGTCTGTGTGTGTATGTGTGTGTGCATGTTTTTTCTGTCCATTTGTGCGTGTGTGTGTGTTTTCTGTGTGTGTGTTATCTGCTGTCAGACCTGTCACACTCCACTCATCCTTAGGATGACGGTCCAGCGGAGGAAGAGAAAATGAAGGAGAGTGAAAAGTGTTATTAATCCTACAGCCTGCCAGACTGTTGGAGAGTACGCTGAGATGACCACAGAGACAGGCACACACACACACACACACACACACACACACACACACACACACACACACACACACACACACACACACACACACTCACACACACACTCACACACATACATGCCCTTACACATGCACAAAGTCTGTAGGGGGATGGTATTGTCTGATCAATGGAGGGTTCACAGGAGAGTTACATGAGGTAGGTAGCAGGTTTGGAGCACAGGAGAATCCCGAAGAGACACCGTTTCATTTGTCCCTAATTGTAACCTCCAATTCCTTCTCCCCAATCCCTATCTCTTCTCACTCTGTGTGTGTGTGTTCATGTGAGTGTGTGTGTGCATGCGTGTCTGTGTGTGTGTGTATGTGTATGTGTACAGGGAGTTAAAGTGATGCTGGCATTGTGCCTGGACAGAGGCTGAGAGACTTGACATCTGGTAGAGAGAGAAAAGAAGGCAGAACAAGGCTATTAGATAATGAGAGAGAAAGGCGGATGAGAGGAGAGGAGAGGAGAGGAGAGGAGAGGAGAGGAGAGGAGAGGAGAGGAGAGGAGAGGAGAGGAGAGGAGAGGAGAGGAGAGGAGAGGAGAGGAGAGGAGAGGAGAGGAGAGGAGAGGAGAGGAGAGAGGAGAGGAGAGGAGAGGAGAGGAGAGGAGAGGAGAGGAGAGGAGAGATCAGAACATGGGGCACTGGCAAGAGTGCCCTGACACTGTGTCTGGAATGTTGATAGGTCAACAGTGTGTGCGTGCATGCGTGTGTGTGTGTGTGTGTGTGTGTGTGTGTGTGTGTGTGTGTGTGTGTGTGTGTGTGTGTGTGAGTGAGTGAGTGAGAGAGAGAGAGAGAGAGCATGTCAGAACACACACTGCTCTGACAGTGATTTAGGCTCTGTCCGTCTCTAAACTGCAAGCAGAACACAGAATCCCATCCAAAGCCAAGGCACTCAATATCCAATGGCTACAAATCACTGGCACCTTCAGTGCCAGACAGACAGAGAGACAGATAGGGAGAGGAGAAGCTAGAGGCTAGTTCAAAGTCTGTGTCTTAAATGGCACCCTGTTCTCTATATAGTGCACTACTTTTGGTCAAAAGTACACTCTAACAATTAATGGTGACTCGAGGAACCCTGGAGATACTCAAGGAACACCTGGAGTTTTTCAAGGAACCATTGCTAGTCAATGTTTCATATTTGCAACTTTGTTTAATTGAGGGGTTCTTGGAGGAACCTTTAATGGTTCAACGTAGTGGAGGCAAGGCTTAGTAGGGGTGTGGCTTGAAGATATATATTTTTTGGGCCATCTGTTAGAGTAAATGTCATTCCTGTTCATGTGTTCCTGTGTATTGTCATGGCATGTTTCAGTTAGCTTCAACAAGGCTAACTGAGGCGTGTGATTCCCTTGAGAGCGAATGCAACCTAAAGTTAGAACAGTAACCACTTTATTACTGTATACAATGCTACTATTATATTACTGTATGAAATATTAAGAAATATGCAAGGACATTTTATCATGCAGTATACAAACTTAACATGAACAGAAATGATCCAAACTTAACCATCTGAAAACCACACCTCCAATAAGCCATGCCTTCAATATGATAGGTGGCCTCCTCTACGATATATTATCAAAATGGTAAAAAGAAACGTAACCTCTCCCGTCACAAAAAGGTTCTGGTTTGAACCTTTACACAGGGGTTCCTCTGGGAACCTTTTTCAACTGGAAAGGTTCTGCCAGTGAGGCAACCCAAGCACCTTTACTTCTAAGAGTGTAGTGCACTATATATTGAAAAGGGTGCCATTTCAGATGCAGCCGGAGAGACCTGGGCCCGTATCCACAAATCATCTCAGAAAACCTCCCAGGAATCCTGTTAAAACAACAAACAAATCCCAGCTCAGAGTAGGTTTTAGGATGATAAGACACTGCCCAGACAAACTCTGAGACATTAAAATTCAAATTGACTCATAAAAGTTTATCTCAGCTGGTAATCACAACAGTTTGCGGTACCGCAAAATAAAATACATTGTTGCAAATGATGGGGAATAACTAATTACGATAAGGCATCACCAGCTGTGAACTCTATACAGCACCCTTCAGACATCCACAGTGAATGTGACTGTACATCAAATGTTGTAATGGTAAAACATTTGAAATTATTTTCGCCTGACACAATCACTTTGCCTCCTCTTAATTATTGTCTAATGTTTTGGCATGCCTAGCCTTTTTTTGTAAAATGTTGATGGTTGTTAAAAGCGGAATTTTCATAATATCACCTTTATCAACACATTCGTCGTCACTCCCATTTAACAACTCTAAATCTCTTCAGGACGGTAGACATCAAGCAACTTGCTGACAATGTTGCTACATATTTGACATGTTTTGAAAGGTCTATCATTTTCCTTTAACACTATTAAAGTTACCATAATGCCTTTAATTGCAGTCTTCTGCATGACCCATTTAGATACGTTTTGGTAGAAGAATTGCCTTACTTACTTACTTACTGACTTTCAATCTGGTACTGTCATAGGATGCCACTTTTCCAACAAGTCAGTTGGTCAAATTTCTCCCCTGGTAGATGACACAAGCTCACAGAACTGGACCGCCAAGTGCTGGAGAGTGCTGAAGCGCGTAAAAATCGCCTGTCCTCAGTTGCAACACTCACTACTGAGTTCCGAACTGCGTCTGGAAGCAATGTCAGCACAAGAGTTGTTCGTCGGGAACTTCATGAAATGGGTTTCCATGGCCAATCAGCCACACACAAGCCTAAGTTCACCATGCACAACGCCAAGGGTCGGCTGGAGTGGTGTTAAGCTCACCGCAATTGGACTCTGGAGCAGTGGAATGGTGTTCACTAGAGTGATGAATCACGCTTCACCATCTGGCATTCCGAAGGACGAATCTGGGTTCGGTGGATGTCAAGAAAACGCTACCTGCCCAAATGCATAGTGTCAAATGTAAAGTTTGATGGAGGAATAATGGTCTGGGGCTGTTTTTCATGGTTCGGACTAGGTCCCTTACTTCCAATGAAGGGAAATCTTAACACAACAGCATACAATTACATTCTAGACGATTCTGTGCTTCCAACTTTGTGGCAACAGTTTGGGGATGCCCTTTCCTGTTTCAGCATGACAATGCCCCCGTGCACAAAGCGAGGTCAGTACAGAAATGGATCTGTGTGGAAGAACTTGATTGGCCTGCACAGAACCCTGACCTGAAATCCATCGAACACATGTGGGATGAATTTGGATGAATTAGAACGCCCAACATCAGTTCCGACCTCACTAATGCTCTTGTGGCTGAATGGAAGCAAGTCCCCGCAGCAATGTTCCAACATCTAATGGAAAGTCATCTCAGAAGAGTGGAGGCTCTTATAGCAACAAATGGGGGACCAACTCCATATTAATGCCCATTTTGGAATGAGATGTTCGGCAAGCAGGTGTCCACATACTTTTGTTCATGTAGTGTATCTGTCGACTAGGAGTGACTCTGATGACTAAAGAGGCTTTGCTCAACGCTTTTATTTTTACCCATAAGAGAAGGAGTAAAATGTCTCTATTATCAGCACGTACGACCAGTGTTCTACTCTGAGATGCTTTGTAGATACCAGTGGTGTAAAGTACATAAGTAACATTTTCAAATCAAAATAAATTGTATGTGACACATGAGCCGAATACAACAAACCTTATAGTGAAATGCTTACTTACAAGCCCTTAACCAACAATGCAGTTTTAAGAAAATATCCCCAAAAAATTAATATGGCTTTGGGGTAGAAGCTGTTTAGAAGCCTCTTGGACTTAGACTTGGCGCTCCGGTACCGTTTGCCGTGCGGTAGCAGAGAGAAGAGTCTATGACTAGGGTGTCTGGAGTCTTTGACAATTTTTAGGGCCTTCCTCTGACACCGCCTGGTATAGAGGTCCTGGATGGCAGGAAGCTTGGCCCTGGTGATGTACTGGGCCGTACGCACAAGCCTCTGTAGTGCCTTGCAGTCGGAGGCCGGGCAGTTGCCATACCAGGCAGTGATGCAACCCGTCAGGATGCATTCGATTTTGCAGCTGTAAAACCTTTTGAGGATCTGAGTGCCCATGCCAAATCTTTTCAGTCTCCTGATGGGGAAGAGGTTTTGTCGTGCCCTCTTCACTACTGTCTTGGTGTGCTTGGCCCATGTTAGTTTGTTGGTGTTGATGTGAGCCATGACCACCCGTTCAAAGCATTTCATGGCTACAGACGTGAGTGCAACGGGTCGGTAAGTACTACTTAAGTCGTTTTTTTAGGTATCTGTACTTAACTATTCATATTTTTGACAACTTTTACTTTTACTCCGCTACATTCCTAAACAAAATAATGTACTTTTTACTCCTTACATTTTCCCTGACACCCAAAAGCACTCGTTACATTTTGAATGCTTAGCAGGACAGGAAAATTGTCTAATTCACTCACTTATCAAGAGAACACCCCTGGTCATCCTTACTGCCTCTGATCTGGCAGACTCACTAAACACAAATTCTTTGTTTGTAAATTATGTCTGAGTGTTGAACTGTGCCCCGGACTATCAGTAAATAAAAATTTAAAATAAAATTGTGTCATCTGGTTTGCTTAACATAAGGAATTTTAAATGATTTATACTTTTACTTTGTATACTTAAGTACATTTAAAACCAAATACTTTTTGACTTTTACTCAAGTAGTAATTTACTAGGTGACTTTTACTTTTACTTGAGTCATTTTCTTTTAAGGTATTTTTACTTTTACTCAAGAATGAAAATTGGGTACTTTTTCCTACATTGGTGGATACGGGCCCTGGTCTTTCCCCTCAGACTCTCTTTAATTCATCTGGACCAGGGCCACACTGTAGAAGGTTAAGAAGATATCTGCTGTAAGGCGTCTGTCTCCCCAGCCTTGTCCCAAGGCCTGCGACACACTAATCTACATAACATGAATAAGAATGAATGGAAATTAATGGGAGGACCAAGGCTAACGTTTGCGCCCTGTAATCAGGAAGAAGAGATGGTTGATGGGAAGGCTGACCTATGTGACTTTCAGGGTCAGGTGTGTGTGTGTGTTCATATGGATTATATGGAAAATGCCTTTTGTCATTTAATGATCCTGTTAAACATTAGTCATATTAGGAATCATTAACATGACTTTTTAACAGCCTGAACATACAACCTGAACATAAATGTACCCCTATTGGACATTCATATACGCAAATATATTATGTCATGTTAATATATTTTTGACCATATGCATGTATGAACATAATTATTACTTTGAATGTCACTCTGAAAATCACGTAACCTCTGCCTGGCTGGGCTTTGGATAGATACCACTCTCCAAAGCCCAGCCAGGCAGAGGTTACGTGATTTTCAGAGTGACATGCAAAGTAATGAATATGTTCATACATGCATATATAATCATATGAATATTAACAGTAGATAATAATATATTCGCATATATGAATGTACATTTATGTTCAGGCTGATTTAAAAAAAAAAAATGATTATGATTTATAACTGTTCCTAATTTGACTAATGTTCAACAGGATCATTAAACTGTCATAAAGGGCTTGTAAACTGTTATGATCTGGAATCATGCTTTATCTTTCTTATTTGTTTTCTGACCCAGCTATTAGAGACAGTCAGATAGTTTATAGTTTTTCATAAAGACTTATACAGTATGCTGTGATTTTCAATTTGGTCCACACTCTTGCAAAGATCTGTCCAGTGAAATGACCCTCTGCTGTCACCCCTACATTCTGTTTGCCACTGTTTTGACACCGGTCTTTCTCACCCAGGCACACGGACAGACAGATGCAAACACACACAGACGGACAGGCGGATGTGTACAGGCATGCACACTTATACACAAACACACTACTCTCTCCTTTGCCTGAGTGAACAGTAACCTCAACAGACACACAGACTCCATTAGTTTCTTCTTCTCGTTACATGACACACGTATGTTGCCGTCCGGGTAGAAGAGGAGACACAAGGAATCCCACTACACGCTAGTCTACACACCAAGCCTCCCTCCCTCCCTCCCTCTCTCTCCCTCTCCCTCTCTCTCTATTCCTCCACTCCACTTTACTGAGTATCAGTAACCTGTTAGGACTTTTAGTTGAGATGAAAACAACATGATCTGGGAAAATATTGAATAATCAATGCAGAGTAATTCTCTGTGATTATCCCAGTACGTGTGTAGGGCGGCTAAACGGAGTCGGGGCCTTGTAAACCATACACCTCTTTGCTCTGGCTGCTTTCTGAAGGGGAAAAAAATCCATAACCAGCAAATACAATCTAATTTCTGCCTGCCCTGCCAGTTTAAATAGGCGGTATTGAATTAAGCTGGTAAAAACAGAAATTGATCTTTCCGTCATCCATTTCTGTGCTGCCGCACCTCGCTCCGCCGCGCCCGTAATCACCACTGATCTCAGAGAGAAATTAAACCAGAGAGAAAGAGAGAGACCAGAGGGTTGGGGTGGGGGAGGTGGGGGGGCGGGGGATTTGTGTGGTGATAAGGGCAAGACTATTGAGGAGTGAGGACATTGGTTCTACATTATCTCCCAACCAAGAATTATGCCCACTCCTGAAAACACACACAAACACCGCCATCCCCCTCACAAAACACACACCTCTCTCACTCTCTCTCTCTCATACACAGACAAGTACCCATAGCCATCTCCCTCACAAAACACACAGGCCTCTCTCTCTCTCTCTCTCTCCCACTCTCACTCTCTCTCTTTCTCTCCTTCTGCTCACCCGACCTAGAATTCCTTACAATCAATTGCCGGCCATATTATCTCCTAAGAGAATTCTCATCAGTTATCGTCACAGCGGTACACACACCCCCCCCACACACACACACCCACCGTTTCTCTCTATCGTCTTTCTCTCTTGTCTTTTTCACTCTGAGACACTCATTACCTCTGTGCTCGTCTCCATTCCCAACAAACTGAGAAGAGATACACAGATCAATAAAAGTTTGTGAGTGCTTTTCTCTCTCTCTCTAATCTCTGACTCTCTCTTTCGCTCTGGCTCTTTACCTCTCTCTCCCTCTCCCTTTCTCTTGCTCTTCACCTCTCTCTCACTCCCTATCTCTCGCTTTTTACCTCTCTCTCTCACTCCCTTTCTCTCACTTTTTACCTCACTCTCTCACTCCCTTTCTCTTTACCTCACTCTCTCACTCCCTTTCTCTTTACCTCTCTCACTCCCTTTCTCTTGCTCTTTACCTCTCCCTCTCGCTCCCTTCTTTTCTGACTCACACTGCCTCTCGTTCTTTCTCTCTGACTTTTCTCTTGTTTTCTCTCTCTCCTTATTTGTCTGTTCAGCATATTTTTTTAACATTCAAATGCACGACCGCTTATGCTTATGGCAGATAATTGCCAGAAATCATGTGTGTAGAGAACGTGTGCACAACTGTGTTAAAGATTCCCAGTCATGCCGTAGAGAGCCATGTGATGTGTGTTTGGATGTGTCATCATGTGTATGTATGGCATTAAATACATGAATAAATGCTACACATCACAAACAGCCAGACCATGAATAAATAAGCTGTCATTCCTATTTCAATTAGGACTTTTCTCTTTGATTCAGCCTGTGTGTGTGTGTGTGTGTGTGTGTGTGTGTGTGTGTGTGTGTGTGTGTGTGTGTGTGTGTGTGTGTGTGTGTGTGTGTGTGTGTGTGTGTGTGTGTGTGTGTGTGTGTGTGTGCGTGTGTGTGCGCGTGTGTGTGCGTACGTGTCCATCCTCTGTCACAAACACATCTCAGCCACATAAAAATGGCTGTGGCCTGCAGCACCAACTGCCAACATCAATACACAGATGCATTCTCACTCACAAGTCACAACAACTAGCCAACAATGCTCTGGCTTGGATACTTATTTCTATCACAATTCTACCTACATTGGTGAACATATTTCAAGTTACAGTGAAATGCTTTTCTTGCAGCTCTAAACCCAATAATGCAGTAAAGGATATAAATGTAGTACTAAAAATAACATAAGGTAGAACAAAAACACACAAGAGATAATAATAAGAAAGAGAACGAACAGAAAAAGTAAGTAAGTAGTGTCAGTTCCAATGCCATATTTACAATGTGCAGGGACACTCGAGTGATACAGGTAGATATGTACACTATAGGGGTCACCCCAGGTGGTGAGGGTAGGCAACAACATCTCCACCCCGCTGATCCTCAACACTGGGGCCCCACAAGGGTGCGTTCTGAGCCCTCTCCTGTACTCCCTGTTCACCCACGACTGCGTGGCCACGCACGCCTCCAACTCAATCATCAAGTTTGCGGACGACACAACAGTGGTAGGCTTGATTACCAACAACGACGAGACGGCCTACAGGGAGGAGGTGAGGCCCTCGGAGTGTGGTGTCAGGAAAATAACCTCACACTCAACGTCAACAAAACTAAGGAGATGATTGTGGACTTCAGGAAACAGCAGAGGGAACACCCCCTATCCACATCGATGGAACAGTAGTGGAGAGGGTAGTAAGTTTTAAGTTCCTCGGCATACACATCACAGACAAACTGAATTGGTCCACTCACACAGACAGCATCGTGAAGAAGGCGCAGCAGCGCCTCTTCAACCTCAGGAGGCTGAAGAAATTCGGCTTGTCACCAAAAGCACTCACAAACTTCTACAGATGCACAATCGAGAGCATCCTGGCGGGCTGTATCACCGCCTGGTACGGCAACTGCTCCGCCCACAACCGTAAGGCTCTCCAGAGGGTAGTGAGGTCTGCACAACGCATCACCGGGGGCAAACTACCTGCCCTCCAGGACACCTACACCACCCGATGTTACAGGAAGGCCATAAAGATCATCAAGGACAACAACCACCCAAGCCACTGCCTGTTCACCCCGCTATCATCCAGAAGGCGAGGTCAGTACAGGTGCATCAAGGCTGGGACCGAGAGACTGAAAAACAGCTTCTATCTCAAGGCAATCAGACTGTTAAACAGCCACCACTAACATTGAGTGGCTGCTGCCAACACACTGACTCAACTCCAGCCACTTTAATAATGGGAATCGATGGGAAATTATGTAAAATATATCACTAGCCACTTTAAACAAGGCTACCTAATATAATGTTTACATACCCTACATTATTCATCTCATATGTATACGTATATACTGTACTCTATATCATCTACCGCATCCTTATGTAATACATGTATCACTAGCCACTTTAACTATGCCACTTTGTTTACATACTCATCTCATATGTATATACTGTACTCGATACCATCTACTGTATCTTGCCTAAGCTGCTCTGTACCATCACTCATTCATATATCTTTATGTACATATTCTTTATCCCCTTACACTGTGTATAAGACAGTAGTTTTTTTTTTGGAATTGTTAGTTAGATTACTTGTTGGTTATTACTGCATTGTCGGAACTAGAAGCACAAGAATTTCGCTACACTCGCATTAACATCTGCTAACCATGTGTATGTGACAAATAACATTTGATTTGATTTGATTTGAAGTGACAAGTCATCATACAGTTCCTTCAGAAATGATTCACACCTTTGGGCTTTTTACACACTTTTACACAGCCTGAATTTAAAATGCATTCAATTGCGATTGTTTTGTCACTGGCCTACACACAATACCCCATAATGCCAAAGTACCGTTATGTAATTATATATTTTTGTTTTACATGATTTCTGAATGCCATCTCTGTACCCCACACATAAAATTATCTGAAAGGTTCCTCGGTTGAGCAGTGAATTTCAAACACCGATACAACCACCAAAACCAGGGAGGTTTTCCAATGCCTCGCAAAGAAGAGGTCCTATTGGTAGAAGGGTAAAAAAAAACACTCAAGGATTTCACCATGAGGTCAAGAGTGACAGAGTGAAAAGATGGAAGCATGTACAGAGAAAAATATTCCCAAACATACATCCTGTTTGCAACAAGGAAGAATCACAGCTGTAATCGCTGCCAAAAGTTATTCTAACATGTATTGACTCAGGGGGTTGAATAGTTATCGAATCAACATACAGTAAATTCCAAAAGTACTGTGACAGTGATCCATTTGTTGTAGTTTTGGCTCTGTCCTCCAGCACTTTGGATTTCAATGATACAATGACTATGAGGTTAAATAGCAGACTGTCAGCTTTATTTTGAGGGTATTTTCATCCATATCGGGAAAGCTGTTTAGAAATGATTGCACATAGTCCCCTCATTTTATGTGACCAAAAGTATTGATAAGTGATAAAGTTACAGATGCACAAACCAAGACATGCTTACCTCTCACTATTACAATAACAGGGGAGGTTAGCATGTTTTTGTGGGTATGACATTTGTGTGTATGCAACTTTCTCACTCATCATTATTTATGAGTCATTCAGGACTATCCGTAATCATGGTGGCAGAGTCACATTAATGTAAATGTGTTTAGAAACATATCATTTTCTTATTTACAATAAATTTACTCTAAAATGACACAATATATTATTTACCTTCCATTTCTATTTCCATTTGGGCAAAAAAATTATCTGAAACACAACCAAAACAAACAGCAAATGCATCCAACAAGTTTTTAGAGTCACAGGCTTGATGTAATCATTGCATGCTAGGAATATGGAAGCAATAAATTGTTGATTAGTTTAATATGCTGATAAGTTAATTTGTCCCACTACTTTTGGTCCCCTGAAATGGGTGGACTATGTATAAAAGTGCTGTCATTTCTAAACGGTTCACCCGATATGGATGAAAATACTCTCATATTAAAGCTGACAGTCTGCACTTGAACCTCGTAGTCATTGTATCATTTCAAATCCAAAGTGCTGGAGTACAGAGCCAAAATAACAACAAAATTGTCAATGTCCCTATACAATACTTTTGGAGCTCACTGTACATTAGTTCTTTATTTTTCATATACAGTTGAAGTCGGAAGTTTACATACACCTTAGCCAAATACATTTAAACTCAGTGTTTCACAATTCCTGACATTTGATCCTAGTAAAAATTCCCTGTTTTAGGTCAGTTAGGATCACCACTTCATTTTAAGAATGTGAAATGTCAGAATAATAGTAGAAATAAGGATTTCATTCAGCTTTTATTTATTTCATCTCATTCCCAGTGAGTCAGAAGTTTACATTCACTCAATTAATATTTGGTAGTTTTGCCTGTAAATTGTTTAACTTGGGTCAAACGTTTCAGGTAGCCTTCCACACGCTTCCCAGAATAAGTTGGGTGATTTTTGGCCCATTCCTCCTGACAGAGATGGTGTAACTGAGTCAGGTTGTAGGCCTCCTTGCTCGCACATGCTTTTTCAGTTCTGCCCACAAATGTTCTATAGGATTGAGGTCAGGGCT
The DNA here is from genome assembly GCF_018296145.1 of Oncorhynchus tshawytscha. Classification (NCBI taxonomy): domain Eukaryota; kingdom Metazoa; phylum Chordata; class Actinopteri; order Salmoniformes; family Salmonidae; genus Oncorhynchus; species Oncorhynchus tshawytscha. Next base: position 79,994,369 of record NC_056429.1, on the reverse strand, counting down.
TTGTGATGGTCACTCCAATACCTTGACTTTGTTGTCCTTAAGCCATTTTGCCAGAACTTTGGAAGTATTCTTGGGGTCATTGTCCATTTGGAAGACCCATTTGCAACCAAGCTTTAACTTCTTGACTGATGTCTTGAGACGTTGCTTTAATATATCCACAGAGTGGCCTTTCAGGTTATGTCGGTATAGGACTCGTTTTACTGTGGACATAGATACTTTTGTACCTGTTTCCTTCAGCATCTTTACAAGGTCCTTTGCCACAGAATTTTCCTCCGTCATTATGCCATCTATTTTTTGACGTTCACCAGTCCCTCCTGCAGCAAAGCACCTCCACAACATGATCGCCTGCTGCCCACCCCGTGCTTCATGGTTGGGATGGTGTTATTGTCACTACTTCCGACGAAGTTGGTTCCTCTCCTTGTTCGTTCGGTGGTCGAAGTCACCGACTTTCTAGCCATCGCTGATCCTCTTTTCATTTTCCTTTGGTTTTGTCTGGTCTTGTATCACACCTGGTTCCAATCCCATCAAATACATGTTGTGTATTTAACCCTCTGTTCCCCGTCATGTCCTTGTCGGTGATAGTTTGTTTGTAAGCTATGTGCAAGTTATGTTCTGGTGTGCGACGGGGTTCTGAACCCACTTGTATTATTTTGTACATTTTCTGAGTTTTTGAGCACTTATTAAACTGCTCCGTTTATACCAAGTTCGATCTCCTGCGCCTGACTTCCCTGCCACCAGCACACACACCCTTAGAGTTATTCAGCTTGCAAGCCTCCCTCTTTTTCCTCCAAACATTATGATGGTCATTATGGGCAACAGTTATTTTTTTGTTTCATCAGACCAGTGGACAATTCTCCAAAAAGTACGATCTTTGTCTCCATGCATAGTTGCAAACCGTAATCTGGCTTTTTTATGGCGGTTTAGAAGCAGTGGCTTCTTCCTTGCTGAGTGGCCTTTCAGGTTATGTCGGTATAGGACTCGTTTTACTGTGGACATAGATACTTTTGTACCTGTTTCCTTCAGCATCTTTACAAGGTCCTTTGCTGTTGTTCTGGGATTGATTTGCACTTTTCGCACCAAAGTATGTTCATATCTAGGAGACAGAACGCATCTCCATTCTGAGCGGTATGATGGCTGCTTGTTCCCATGGTGTTTATACTTGCTACTATTGTTTGTACAGATGAACTTGGTAACTTCAGGTGTTTGGAAATTGCTCCCAAGGATGAACCAGACTTGCGGAGGTCCACATTTTTTTTCTGAGGTCTTGGCTGATTTCTTTTGATTTTCCCATGGTGTCAAGCAAAGAGGCACTGAGTTTGAAGGTAGGCCTTGAAATACATCTACAGGTACAACTCAAATTTACTAAAATGATGTCAATTAGCCTATCAAAAACTTCTAAAGCCATGACATAATTTTCTGTAATTTTCCAAGCTGTTTAAAGGCAGTCAACTTAGTGCATGTGAACTTCTGACCCACTGGAGTTGTGATACAGTGAATTATAAGTGAAATAATCTGTCTGTAAACCATTGTTGGAAGAATGACTTGTGTCACGCACAAAGTAGATGTCCTTAACGACTTGCCAAAACTATAGTTTGTTAACAAGAAATGTGTGGAGTGGTTGAAACACGAGTTTTAATGATTCCAACCTAAGTTTATGTAAACCTCCGACTTCAACTGTATATATTGTTTTACAGAAGTATTGTTTTTACAGAAAAGTTCTTCCACTTTGACATTACAGATTGTTTTGTGTAGATAATTGCCAAAAATGTCAATGAAATCCCTTTTATTCCCACCTTGTAAAACAACAACATTTTGAAATAATCAAGGGGTGTGAATATTTTCTAAAGGCACTGTATGGTAAACAGAGTAGCATCAGCGTATATGATGATTGCATGTGACTGGGTGTGTAGAGTCAGTATAAATGTCTACCCCATGTGTGTGTAAGCAAATTAAGTGAGTATGTTTGTGTGTGTGTTGGCGTGTCAGTGTGCGTGCGTGTGTAGTGTCCTGTGAGTGTGCGTAGAGACAGTGCAATTTTTTAAATAATAATACAAGTGACAACAGATAGTTAGGTCCGTGTAGGTATTTAGTTAGCTATACAGAAGTCTTATGGCTTGGGGATAGAAGCTGTTCAGGGGCCTGTTGGTGTCAGACCACTTGCCGTGTGGAAGCAGTGAGAACAGTCTATGGTTTACGTGGCTGGAGTCCTTCATGATTTTCCGAGCCTTCCTTTCACACCGCCTGATATAGAGGTTTTGAATGGCAGTGAGCTCAGCCCCAGTGATGTACTGGGTTGTACACACCACCCTCTGCAGAGCTGTGCGATCGAGGGCGGTGCTATTGCTATTGGATTTACATTCGATTGCTTAACCTTATCATTGTGCGGGTGTGTGTGGACCATTTTAAGTCCTTAGTAATGTGGACACAGAGGAACTTGATGCTCTCGACCCGCTCCACTGCAACCTCGTGGATGTGGACGGGGGCTCGCCCTACCCGTTTCCTGTAGTCGGCAATCACCTCTTTGGACCTCATCTATTTTTTAAATATTAAAACATACACTCTACTTGCAGTGAAGCCGCTCAACATTTACATGGCATTCATTAATCTCCCATCCAGAGCGACCACAGAAGCAACCAGGGTCAACGCCCTCCCCAAGGGCATGTCGACAGATCTCCCACAAGGTCAAAACTGGTATCCGAACCAGCAACCTATGGTCTTACTGATATTGAGGGAGAGGTTGTTGTCCTGGCACCACACTGACAGGTCACTGGCCACCTCCCTGTAGGCTGTTCCATCATCACCGGTGATCAGGCCTACCACCGTGTCATTAGAAAACATGATGGTGTTGGAGTCGTGCATGGCCATGCAGTCGTGGGTGAACAGCACGTACAGGAGGGGACTAAGTAAACTCCCCGGTGAGGCCTCTGTGTTGAGGGTCAGCGTGGCGGAGGGGATGTTGTCTAAACTCAACGCCTGCGGTCGGCCAGTCAGGAAGTCCAGGATCCATTTGCAGAGGGAGGTGTTCAGTCCCAGGGTCCTAAGCTTGGTGATGAGCATGAAGGGGACAAAGGCGTTGAACAATGAGATGTAGTCAAAGAACAGCATAGGTTCTCACATGGGTTTTCCTCTTATGTAGGTGAGGGCAGGTGTGGGGTGGAATTTAGATTGAGCAGTCTATGGATCTGTTGGGGCAGTGTGTAAATTGGAGTGGGTCTAGGGTGTCTAGGATGACAGAGTTGATGTGTTCCATAACCAACCTTTCAAAGCACTTGCTACAGGGTGGTAGCCATTGTCACATGAAGCCTTAGAGGTCTTGGGAACAGGAATGATGGTGGTCATCTTAAGGCGTGGGGATTAAAGAATGGGACAAGGAGAGGTTGAAAATGACCGTACCAGCTGTTCTGCGCATGTTCCTGGAATACCGTCCAGCCTCGTGGCCTTGCAAGTGTAGACCTGATTAAAGACCTTACTCACATCGGCCTCGGAGAGCGAGATTACCCAGTCCTTTGGGTCGGTAGGGCCTCTCACGCATGGCAAGGTGTTGTTTATAGGGACTCCAGAGAGAGAGAGAGAGAGAGAGAGAGAGAGAGAGAGAGAGAGAGAGAGCGAGTGAGGGAGGGAATGAGAGAAAGAAATGCAGCAAATATGCAACTTTTTCCCTGACACAATTTTACAACCAATGTCTCTGCAACTCTCAGAGGCTCTGTCTTTGGCAAAACTGATACTGAAGTCTCACTTAACAGGCAGGCAGACAGACAGACAGACGCAGACAGGCAGACAGGCAGACAGGCAGACAGACAGACAGTAACTCCATCTCTTTCTCTCCAACAAACAAGCTCTCTTATTATCACCACAGAGATTAATTCATCACCATGGCGACTCCCTGACTTTTAAAAATGTATTTATTGCTTTGTAGAAAATTGCCTAAATCTGATGAAAATGTGCACACAGTCAATCTTCCGTGCCGTGCATACCGCATTCGCCAGCCCGTCATCCGGGAGTCATCAGAGCAACATCAATTAGAGAAAATGTGCGGCGAAGGCCTCATTTATAACAAAAAAAATAATCACGAAATATCGGCCGCAGGGGGAAGTCTTCAACACAATTTGGCTGTGCCACAGATCCCTCATTCTCCCCTCGCCTGTCACTCGCCCTACCTGTTCCACATATATCTGGGAGCTATCATTACGCTAATTAGCAGGTAATCAATGTTTAATTAAAACTTGGTTGTTAATTAAAGTGACTGGTGGCAGAGGATTAGGTTGCACAAACTTTTTTTTTGGGGGGGGCGACATCCCGACATTAAACCGGGATGCTATGGAGATGGAAGGGGAATGGGAGTGAGTCACAAAAGCCAAACTGTAACTTTGGGGAAAGAGTTAGTGTAACTTTTTAGAATAGGTATATCTCCTTAAGTAGGTGGTGTTGCAATCACTTCTTAGTTGCTTTGAAACTTTAATGATACTGATGAAGGATGATGAATTGCTTTCATATAGGCTCGTTCATCATTTAGGTCTCAAAGCACTTCACGTTGTTTGTATGACTGACAACCACCTGGGTGTTGGTGATGCACGGCAGCCATTTTGTGCTCGAAGACTCAGTACACATCAGCTACAACATCTGGAAGGAAGGTGGAAGATAGGCAGTAACTTATTTTTAGAGCAAACACATTCAGAATATATTTTGTGATTCAGGACTTAAGTTGGTTGTGGAGAACCAACAGTTGAGACTGAGGTTCAGGTGCACAAATAGGTGGTATTCATTGAGAGTGCAGGTGGAGAAGACTGGATTCAGAGGATGTATATATTAACAAAAATATACAAATGATGAAACATTGCTTGAGAAAAAATACGTAATACGTTTTACAGGACAAAAATAATATATTTTAAACTTTGCCAATGTCAATAACCCAACTCGGATTTGACATAATAATGTCCAATACTTCACATGTTGCTGAAAACAAAGATACACTATGCATCAACATTAGCCTTTACAATAAACTTTCATAACAAAACCGAAACGGAAGAAACCAATTAACAAAAGGTGCTCGCTCACCTAGGAAGCCAGGTCACTGTGTTGGTACTGTATGTACACATCGAAGTAGTACCAGATAGTGGCTCTTTGGCTTGTAACCATAGCGGAACCATTTTTGGTGCTACATAGAACCCTTTTTTGAATGCCCAATAAAGAGCCATTCTCATAAGGTGCTAAATGTAACATATATGGTGCTATAAAGAACCCTATCCTAAGGTTCTATAAAGGACTTTGACTATGTTACAAACTCTATGACTATGTTAAGTAACCTCTCTCCTCACAGGTCACCATCAAACGGGGAACTCGTTAAGGCTGTCCAGCGCCCAGCCTCCTATTTTCCCTATCAATGGAGCCTTTAGCTAAAAAAATATGTACATCCCAAGATATTGGGCACATATCAGTTAATGACATGGACCACCAAATCTCATTATATGCAGATGACATACTATTGTACCTTGACAATGTATCACAATCCTTCCCTAATGTATTAAGTATATTCAGACAATGCAGCAGTACATCAAGTTATAAGATTAACCTCACTAAAACATCTCTGCTCCCACTTAACAAAGCAATGTTCAATCTCAATGTAGAATCGAAGATACACTACATGACAAAAAGTATGTGGACACCTGCTCATTGAAACTTTCATTCCAAAATCATGGGCATCAAGATGGATTTGGTCCCCCCTTTGCTGCAGTAACAGCCTCCACTCTTCTGCGAAGGCTTTCCACTAGATGTTGGAACATTGCAGCGAGGATTTGCTTCTATTCATCCACAAGAGCATTAGTGAGGTCGGGCACTGATGTTGGGCGATTAGGCCTGCTTCGCAGTCAGCGTTCCAATTCATCCCAAAGGTGTTCGATGGGGTTGAGGTCAGGGCCAGTCAAGTTCTTTCACATTGATCTCAAACAATTTCTGTATGGATATCGGTTTGTGCACACACGGGGGCATTGTCATGCTGAAACAGGAAAGGGCCTTCCATAAACTGTTGCCATAAAGTTGGAAGCACAGAATCGGTTAGAATTTCATTGTAATACTGTAGCGTTAGGATTTCTGTATCCTGGAAGTAAGGGGCCTAGCCCAAACCACGACAAACAGCCCCAGACCATTATTCCTCTTCCCCCAAACTTTACAGCTGGCACTATGTATTTGGTCAGGTAGCGTTCACAATTGATAGGGGCCGTTGACAGGGTCAGCTTTACCAGGGAAAGAAATTTGACGAACTGACTTGTTGGAAAGGTGGCATCCAATGATAGTGACACGTTGAAAGTCACTGAGCTCTTCAGAAAGGTCATTTTACTTACATTGTTTGTGTATGGAGATTGCATGGCAGTGAGCTCGATTTTATCAACTTGTCAGCAATGAATGTGGCTGAAATAGCCGAATCCATTCATTTGAAGTTGTGTCCGCATACTTTTGAATATATAATGTACCAATTGTGACCCATTTTAATACTTGGGCAATGATATTTTTTCCTCTCTAGATAAAATTACTTTGAAGAACTACAAACAAATCACATCAGCAATTACAGCAGATCTCAACAGATGCTTTAATCTAACATTAACTTTATCAGGTCAAAATGAATGTCTTGCCTAGACTCAATTTCTTTGTTAGCATGCTTCCATTGCCCACCCCATTACAGTACTGGGAAAAGATTCAAAGATCAGTCTTGAATTTTGAATTTTATATCATTATAATAAAATTTTATATAGTCTTGAATTTTATATGGAAAGGGAAACGTCCCAGAATGAAAACTACATTCCAGCAACCCAAAGACTTTGGGGTCTATGTTTACCCAACTTGAAGATATATGCTTTGTCTCTAGAGCTCCCCCATTAGGAAGTGGTTTATCAAGATAAATGTCTTCCTTGGTTGGAAACAGAGGAACATATAGTGTTACCATTTACATTGAAATATGTACTATTTTCCAGTGGTGTAGAGTACTTAAGTAAAAATACTTGAAAGTACTACTTAAGTAGTTTTTTTGGGGTATCTGTACTTTACTTTATTATTGATATTTTTGACTACTTTTACTTTTACTTCACTACATTCCTTAAGAAAATATTGTATGTTTTACTCCTTACATTTTCCTTGACATCCAAAAGTACTTATTACATTTTGAATGCTTAGCAGGACAGGAAAATAGTCAAATTCCCTACTGCCTCTGATCTGGTGGACTCACTAAACACAGATACTTTGGTTGTAAATGATGTCTGAGTGTTGGAGTGTGCCCCTGGCTTTCCATAAAATAAAATAAACAAGAAAATGGTGACATCTGGTTTGCTTAATATAATGAATTTGAAATGATCTATACTTTTCCTTTTGATACTTAAGTATACGTATATTAAACCAAAAACTTTTAGACTTTTACTAAAGTAGAATTTTACTCTATGACTTTTACTCTTACTTGAGTCATTTTCTATTAAGGTATCTTTACTTTTACTCAAGTATGCCAGTTGGGTACTTTTTCCACCATTGCTATGTTCTGCCTTATCTCGTAAGTTTTGCCGTACTCAGTTTGGACCGATCATTACCCACTCAATACAGACCTGGCAACAAATTGAAAAACGGGGTTATTGGGAAGTGCAATGCCATACCCAAACACCACTATTTAGAAATAATTCCCCACCTTAGGAGGGAAACCTATTATTTTTTTAAACAACGTTTTAAAAAGAAATTCATAAACATTCAGACATAATGAATGATGAAGGTTTATAATCCTTTCATGACCTCAAAAATGTGTACACTGCTCAAATAAATAAAGGGAACACTAAAATAACACATCCTAGATCTGATTGAATGAAATATTCTTATTAAATACTTTTTTCTTTACATAGTTGAATATGCTGAAAACAAAATCACACAACAATTATCAATGGAAATCAAATTTATCAACCCATGGAGGATTTGGAGTGGAAAACCACACTACAGGCTGATCTAACTTTGATGTAATGTCCTTAAAACAAGTCAAAATGAGGCTCAGTAGTGTGTGTGGCCTCCACGTGCCTGTATGACCTCCATACAATGCCTGGGCATGCTCCTGATGAGGTGGCGGATGGTCTCCTGAGGGATCTCCTCCCAGACCTGGACTAAAGCATCCGCCAACTCCTGGACAGTCTGTGGTGCATGGAGTGAGACATGATGTCCCAGATGTGCTCAATTGGATTCAGGTCTAGGGAACGGGCGGCCCAGTCCATAGCATCAATGCCTTCCTCTTGCAGGAACTGCTGACACACTCCAGCCACATAAGGTCTAGCATTGTCTTGCATTAGGAGGAACCCAGGGCCAACCGCACCAGCATATGGTCTCACAAGGGGTCTGAGGATCTCATCTCGGTACCTAATGGCAGTCAGGCTACCTCTGGCGAGCACATGGAGGGCTGTGCGGTCCCCCAAAGAAATGCCATCCCACACCATGACTGACCCACCGCCAAACCAGTCACACTTATCTCCCTCACTAACTTCAAGCGTCAGCTGTCAGAGCAGCTTCTCGATCGCTGCAGCTATACACAGCCCATCTGTAAATAGCCCATCCAACCAACTACCTACCTCATACCCATATTTGTTTTTGTTTTTCTGCCCTTTTGCAAACCAGTATTTCTACTTGCACATCCTCATTTGCGCATATATCACTCCAGTGTAAATTAATAAATTGTAATTACTTTGCCACTATGGCCTATTTATTGCCTTACCTCCTTACTTAATTTGCACACACTGTATACTGATTTTTCTATTGTGTTATTGACTGTACGTTTGTTTATCCCATGTGTAACTCTGTGTTGTTTTTGTCACACTGCTTTGCTTTATCTTGGCCAGGTCGTAGTTGTAAATGAGAACTTGTTATCAACTGGCCTATCTGGTTAAATAAAGGTGAAATAAAAAAGGTAATAAAAAAAATCTGCACACTTTTGAAGGCCCATGGAGTCAACCACCCCCATTCCATTCACAAAATGAGTTTTTAGGTAGCCAAAATGCAAGGAGGTTTTGTATCCAACCTATGTGTCACGCCCTGACCTTAGTTATCTTTCTTTTCTTTATTATTTTTGTCAGGTCAGGGTGTGACGAGGGGGGTTTGTTTAGATTTTGTATTGTCTAGGGGTAGTTTGTATGTCTAGGGGTTTTTGTAAGTCTAGGTGTTTATATGTCTATGGTTGCCAAGATTGGTTCTCAATCAGTCAGCTGTTTATCAAATCAAAGTTTATTTGTCACGTGCGCTGAATACAACAGGTGTAAACCTTACAGTGAAATGCTTACTTACAGGCTCTAACCAATGGTGCCAAAAAAGGTGTGTGTGTGTGTGTGTGTGTAAAGAAATAAAACAACAATAGAAAGACATTTGAAAAAAAGAGTAGCAAGGCTTTTTACAGACACCTGTTTGTCAGGCTTATTGAGGTAATATGTACATGTAGGTATTGTTAAAGTGAATGTGCATATATGATGAACAGAGAGTAGCAGAAGCGTAAAAAGAGGGGTTGGCGGGTGGTGGGACACAATGCAGATAGGTTACCTGTTCAGGAGTCTTATGGCTTGGGGGTAAAAACTGTTGAGAAGCCTTTTTGTCCTAGACTTGACACTCCGGTACCGCTTGCCATGCGGTAGTAGAGAGAATAGTCTATGACTGGGGTGGCTGGGGTCTTTGACAATTTTTAGGGCCTTCCTCTGACACCGCCTGGTGTAAAGGTCCTGGATGGCAGGCAGCTTTGCCCCAGTGATGTACTGGGCCGTACGTACTACCCTCTGAAGTGCCTTGCGGTCAGAGGCCAAGCAATTGCTGTACCAGGCAGTGATGCAACCGGTCAGGATGCTCTCGATGTTGCAGCTGTAGAACCTTTTGAGGATCTCAGGAAACCATGCCAAATCTTTTTAGTTTCCTGAGGGGGAATAGGCTTTGTCGTGCCCTCTTCATGACTGTCTTGGTGTGTTTGGAACAATCTAGTTTGTTGTTGATATGGACACCAAGGAATTTGAAGCTCTCAACCTGCTTCACTACAGCCGCGTCGATGAGAATGGGGACATGCTCTGTGCTCCTTTTCCTGTAGTCCACAATCATCTCCTTAGTCTTGGTTACATTGAGGGATAGGTTGTTATTCTGGCACCACCCGGCCAGGTCTCTGACCTCCTCCCTATAGGCTGTCTCGTCGTGATCAGGCCTACCACTGTTGTGTCTTCAGCAAACTTAATGATGGTGTTGGAGTCGTGCCTGGCCATGCAGTCGTGGGTGAACAGGGAGTACAGGAGGGGACTGAGCATGCACCCCTGGGGAGCTCCAGTGTTGAGGATCAGCGTGGCAGATGTGTTGCTACCTACCCTCACCACCTGGGGGCGCCCTGTCAGGAAGTCCAGGATCCAGTTGCAGAGGGAGGTGTTTAGTCCCAGGATCCTTAGCTTGGTGATGAGCTTTGAGGGTACTATGGTGTTGAACGCTGAGCTGTAGTCAATGAACAGCATTCTCACATAGGTGTTCCTTTTGTCCAGGTGGGAAAGGGCAGTGTGGAGTGCAATAGAGATTGCATCATCTGTGGATCTGTTTGGGCGGTATGCAAATTGGAGTGGGTCTAGGATTTCTGGGATAATGGTGTTGATGTGAGCCATTACAAACCTTTCAAAGCACTTCATGGCTATGGATGTGAGTGCTACAGGTCTGTAGTCATTTAGGCAGGTTGCCTTTGTCTTCTTGGGCACAGGGACTATGGTGGTCTGCTTGAAGTATGTTGGTATTACAGACTCAATCAGGGACATGTTGAAAATGTCACTGAAGACACCTGCCTGTTGGTCAGCACATGCCCGGAGCACACGTCCTGGTAATCCGTCTGGCCCCGCATGTATGTTGACCTGTTTAAAGGTCTTACTCACATCGGCTATGGAGAGCTTGGTCACACAGTCGTCCGGAATAGCGCTGGACAGGTGGGAGCACCTGGAGGGAGCAGACGGAGAGTCAGCCTGGTGCGTGGAGGAGACACCGTGGAGGCACACTGGAGGTCTCGAGCACCGAGCCTGCACAACCTGTCCTAGCTGGATACTCCCCGTAGCCTGGCCAGTGCGGCAGGGTGGAACAGACCGCACTGGGCTGTGCTGGAACCGGGGACACCGTGCATAGGGCTGATGCCATATACCCCTGGCCAAGGAGACGCACTGAGGACCAGATGTGCTGAGCCAGCTTCATAGCACCTGGCTCGATGCCCACTCTAGCCCGGCCGATACGAGGCGCTGCGATGTAGCGCACCGGGCTATGCCTGTGCACTCAGGAAACCAAGCTCCTTACCTATTGCAGATGCAGTCTTCCCAGCCTGGTGTAGGTCTACAATTTTGTTTCTGGTGTCCTTTGACAGCTCTTTGGTCTTGGCCATAGTGGAGTTTGGAGTGTGACTGTTTGAGGTTGTGGACACGTGTCTTTTATACTGATAACAAGTTCAAACAGGTGCCATTAATACAGGTAACAGGGGATGCTTGCAAGCTGAAGAACACCATCCCAAACGTGAAGCACGGTGGTGGCAGCATCATGTTGTGGGGGTGCTTTGCTGCAGGAGGGACTGGTGCTCTTCACAAAATAGTTGGCATCATGAGGAAAATTATGTGGATATATTGAAGCAAAATCTCAAGACATCAGTCAGGAAGTTAAAGAGTGGTCGCAAATGGGTCTTCCAAATGGACAATGACCCCAAGCATGCTTTCAAAATTGTGGCAAAATGGCTTAAGGACAACAAAGTCAAGGTATTGGAGTGGCCATCACAATGACCTGACCTCAATCCTGTCAAACATTTGTGGGCAGAACTGAAAAAGCTTTGCGAGCAAGGAGGCCAACAAACCTGACTCAGTTACCCCAGCTCTGTCAGGAGGAATGGGCCAAAATTCACCCAACTTATTGTGGTAAGCTTGTGGAAGGCTATCTGAAACATTTGACCCAAGTTAAACAATTTACAGGCAATGCTACCAAATACTAATTGAGTGTATCTAAACTTCTGACCCACTGGGAATGTGATGAAAGAAATAAAAGCTGAAATAAATCATTCTCTCAACTATTATTCTGACATTTCACATTCATAAAGTAAAGTGGTGATGCTAACTGACCTAAGACAGGGAAATTTTTCCAGGATTAAATTGTGAAACTGAGATTAAATGTAGTTGGCAAAGGTGTATGTAAACTTCTGACTTCAACTGTATATGCAGTACCAGTCAAAAGTTTGGACACACCTACATATTCCAGGATTTTTCTTTATTTTTACTATTTTCTACATTGTAGAATAATAGTCAAGACATCAACACTATAAAATAACACATATGGAATAATGTTAAACCTAAATAGTGTTCAACATATTTGAGATTCTTTAAAGTAGCCAACCTTTGCGTAGAGGACAGCTTTGCACACTCTTGGCATTCTCACTCAACGGTTGATCAAAAAGAGATGTGCGTAAACCTTAAAATATTTGATTGAGCCGCCTTAAAATATTTGAATGAGCCGCCGTCTCCTACGTTTTATTTATCACTAAAAGAGCAAAGTTAATTTAGCAAGCAATGTTTTATGGGACTAGCGATAGCATAGTTCATTTAGGAAACAATGTTTGATGGGACAAGCAATAGCATAGTTCATTTAGGAAGCTAGTTTGATGGGACTTGCGCCGGAAGAAATGGCAATAGTTTTACGGACGCCCACCCTTGTGATACCTTGTGAGGATCCGTAGAAGGCGAATGGGAAAGCTGCTGTTACCGTCAATATTACTCACCAACGTGCAATCATTGTACAATAAATTAGACAAGGTACGATCATGAATATCCTACCAATGGGACATCAAAAACTGTAATATCCTATGTTTCACGGAATCGTGGCTGAATGATGACATGGATATTCAGCTAGCGGTATATACGCTGCACCGGCAAGACAGAACAGCACACTCCGGTAAGACAAGGGGGGGTCGGTCTGTGCATATTTGTAAACAACAGCTGGTGCACAAAATCTAAGGAAGTCTCTAGATTTTGCTCACCTGAAGTACAGTATCTTGTGATAAATTGCAGGCCACACTACTTGCCTAGAGAGTTTTCAGCTGTACTTTTCGTGGACGTTTATTTACCACCACAGACAGATGCTGCCACTAAGACCGCACTCAGTCAGCTGTATAAGGAAATAAGCTAACAGGAAACCACTCACCCAGAGGCGGTGGTCCTAGTGGCCGGAGACTTTAATGCAGGTAAACTTATATCAGTTCTACCTAATTTCTATCAACATGTTAAATGTGCTACCAGAGGAAAATAAATTCTCGATCACCTGTACTCCACACACACAGAGACGTACAAACTCTCCCTCGTCCCTCCATTTGGTAAATCCGACCACAATTATATCCTCCTGATTCCTGCTTACAATAAAAAATTAAAGCAGGAAGCCTCAGTGACTCAGTCTATTAAAAAAAGTGGTCAGATGAAGCAGATGCTAAACTACAGGACTGTTTTGCCATCACAGACTGAAATAGGCTATGTTTGATGGGACTAGCATTAGCATAGTTCATTTAGCAAGCAATGTTTGATCAGGCTAGCGATAGCATAGTTCATTTAGCAAGCAATGTTTTTACCAAACAACCAGCCTGTTTGTGTGGGGAGAAATGGATGTGATGGCTCACAGGCAGATAGATCTTCACAGTTCTGCGTTTAATTAAGTAAACATTTTTCAAGACAATATTTTGTCACATGAATAGACTTACAAGCATGTCTTCTTACAGCACAATAACAATATTATTTTCCAACTTGGTTACATTTTAAGAGATTTGATTAAATATCTTGCCCTTTTCTCTCTTTATTCCTGGCAGAAGAGATTAGTGCCAGTGCACAAACTAGCCAGCAGCACAGCAGCACACACACCAACACGGGAGGCAACTTTGGCCAAATTAGGTATTCATATATATCCTCTTCTGTCTCTTGCTGTGGAGTAAATTTAGGGCTGCTGTGTGTGTGTGTGTGTGTGTGTTGCCTGCGTGCATGCATGTGTGTGTTACGTGTGTGTGTGCCTGTGTGTGTGCCTGTGTGTGTGTGTGTGTGTGTGTGTGTGTGTGTGTGTGTGTGTGTGTGTGTGTGTGTGTGTGTGTGTGTGTGTGTGTGTGTGTGTGTGTGTGTGTGTGTGTGTGTGTGTGTGTGTGTGTGTGTGTGTTGCATGTGTGTGTGCTCGCAGGTAAAAAACTCCTCCTCATGACCGTGCCAAACCAGCATATTTACACCTAACCCCAGCTAGCTAATTGGAACCGGTGAATAAGGAGACTTGGTAATAAGAAAAATATCCCTTTTTATTGCACTTGGGTATTAAGAATGACCTTTTGAGAATGACAGGGAAGTGTTTAAGCTGTGGGGTGAAAGAGAGAGAGAGATGGTGGACTTCAGAGAGCTAGTCCACACAATCCAGACCAGAACAATCCCACAAAACAGACCAGCACAACAACACATCCCAACAAGACCCAGAGGGCCGAAGGTGGAGATGGACGGCTGTGTGAGAGAGCTGGCTGCTCTATGGACTGAGTTGAGAGAACTTAAAGATGCACACATGGCACTGAAGGACGAGGTCAGAAAGCTGAGAAATGTCAGAGAGCAGGACACTTCCCCCAGACAAGCCAACAGAACAGCCCACCTCAGACCACAACCTTACCACCACAATGGGACAGACAACACAGGATCCACCCCAATAAACCCCACCCCCTCCTAACAGCCCTCCTGACAACCCACCCCCACATCCACTGAGGACACACAAACGCCAGAGATTGTGCTCCACATTGACTCAAATGGCAAATACATTCAAGAGGATAAACTTTCCCAAACACAGTGGCTAAACTCTGGTGCCCAAACACTAGTCATGCCCTGGAGTTGTTGTCAGAGGACAGACTATTGTCCCCCAGCCACATCATAATTCACACGGGCACAAATGACCTGAGGACCCAGCAGGAAACAGCACTCAAGGGAGTGATTGAAAAAGCTTCTTCCACTTTCCCCAACACAGAAGTAAAATCAAATCAAATCAAATTGTATTGGTCACATACACATGGTTAGCAGATGTTAATACGAGTGTAGCGAAATGATTGTGCTTCTAGGTCTAATAATGCCGTAATATCTAACAAGTAATCTAACAATTTCCCAACAACTACCTAATACACACAAATCTAAATGTGTGAATGAGAATATGTACATCCAAATATATGGATGAGCGACGGCCGAGCTGTATAGGCAAGGTGCAATACAGTATACTGTACATATGATATGAGTAATGTAAGATATGTAAGCATTATTAAAGTGGCATTATTTAAAGTGGCATTATTTAAAGTGACTAGTGATCCATTTATTAAAGTGGCCAGTGATTTGGTCTCAATGTAGGCAGCACCCTCTCTGAGTTGGTGATTGCTGTTTAGCAGTCTGATGGCCTTGAGATGGGAGCTGTTTTTCAGTCTCTCGTCCCAGTCTTGATGCACCTGTACTGACCTCACCTTCTGAATGGTAGCAGTGTGATCAGGCAGTGGGTCGTGTGGTTGTTGTCCTTGATGATCTTTTTGGCCTTCCTGTGACGTCGGGTGCTGTAGGTGTCATGGAGGGCAGGTAGTTTGCCCCCGGTGATGCGTTGTGCAGACCGCAACACTGTCACGCCCTGACCTTAGTGCCTTTTTATGTCTCTATTTGGTTTGGTCAGGGTGTGATGTGGGGTGGGCATTCTATGTGTTGTTTTCTATGATTTTATGTTTCTATGTTTTGGCCGGGTATGGTTCTCAATCAGGGACAGCTGTCTATCGTTGTCTCTGATTGGGAACCATACTTAGGTAGCCCTTTCCCTCCTTTCTGTGTGGGAAGTTGTCTCTAATTGTGGCACTATAGCCCTTAAGCTTCACAGTCGTGTTGTATGGTTTATTGTTTTGTTGGCGTCATTTTAAATAAAGGAAAAAATGTACGCTCACCAAGCTGGGCTTTGGTCCAGTTCTTTCGACGGCCGTGACAACCACCCTCTGGAGAGCCTTGCGGATGAGGGCGGTGCAGTTGTCGTACCAGGCTGTGATACACCCTGACATGATGCTCTTGATTGTGTATCTGTAAAGGTTTGTCAGGGTTTTGGGTAACAAGCCAAATGTCTTCAGCCTCCTGAGGTTGAAGAGATGCTGTTGCGCCTTCTTCACCACACTGTCTCTTTGTCTGTGATGTGTACGCCGAGGAACTTAAACCTTTACACCTTCTCCACTACTGTCCCTTCGATGTGGATAGGGGGGTGCTCCCTCTGCTGTTTCCTCAAGTCCAAAATCATCTCCTTTGTTTTCTTTTGTTGATGTTGAGTGAGAGGTTGTTTGACCTGACACCACACTCCAAGTGCCCTCACCTCCTCCCTGTAGACTGTCCCTTCATTTTTGGTAATCAAGCCCACTACTGTTGTGTCGTCTGCAAACTTGATGATTGAGTTGGAGGCGTGCATGACCACGCAGTCATGGGTGAACAGGGAGTACAGGAGGGGGCTGAGCACTCACCCTTGTGGGGCACCAGTGTTGAGGGTCAGTGAAGTGATGATGGTGTTTCCTACCTCCAGGACCCATTTGACAGGGCGGGACTGAGAACCAGGGCCTCAAGCTTGATGATGAGCTTGGAGAGTACAATGGTGTTGAATGTTGAGCTATTGTCAATGAACAGCATTCTTACATAGGTATTCCTCTTGTCCAGATGAGATAGGGCAGTGTGCAGTGTGATGGTGATTGCTTCGTCTGTGGACCTGTTGGGGAAGGTATGCTAACTGAAGTGGGACTAGGGTGGCCGGTAAGGTGGAGGTGATATGATCCTTGACTAGTCTCTCAAAGCACTTCATGATGACAGAAGTGAGTGCTACTGGGCGGTAGTCATTTAGTTCAGTTATCTTTGCATTCTTCGGTACAGGAACAATGGTGGCCATCTTGAAGCATGTGAGGACAGCAGACTGGGATAGAAGGCGATTGAATATGTCACACCAGCCAGATGGTCTGCACATGCTCTGAGGACTCTGCTAAGGATGTTGTCTGGGCTAGCAGCCTTGCAAGGGTTGACACGTTTAAATGTTTTGCTCACGTCGGCCACGGAGAAGGAGAGGGTGGGGCTCCGTCCTTGTTAGTGGGCAACGACGGTGGCTCTGTATTATCCTCAAAGCAGGCAATGAAGGTGTTTAGTTTGTCTGGAAGAGTGACGTCAGTGTCCGTGATGTGACTGGTTTTCTTATTGTAGTCCGTGATTTCCTGTAGTCTTGTGTCTGAGCGGTTGAATTGCGACTCCACTTTGTCCCTGTACCGACATTTTGCTTGTTTGATTGCATTGCGGAGGGAATAACTACACTGTTTATATTCAGTCATATTCCCAGGCCTTGAGAGAACCCATGCCAAGAGGACCTACAGCCAGACCACAGCACCACCAGCCACACCCCAACCAGTTATGACCACGCCAAGCAAACCTTGGCCACACCCTTTATAGGGCCCTCCATATCTGACCTATGCCCATTCTGCCCACCCTATGTGCCCCACCCCTGCGGAGTTCCAGGATCTCCGGGAGGTGTTCAGTAAGGTCCGGACCACTTCCCTTCTGCTGCACTGACCATATGACTACGGGATTGACCTTCTCCCAGGCACCACTCCGCCCCAGGGACTGTACTCTCTCTCAGCCCGGAGACCAAAACTATGGAGACCTACATTGAGGACTCCCTACCTCCCCTGCCGGCACAGGGTTCTTCTTTGTGGAGAAGAAGGACAAAATCCTGCACCCGTGCATTGACGACTGGGGTCTCAACGACATCACGGTGAAGAACCGCTACCCACTTCCACTCATCTCCCCAGCCTTTGAGCTGGGGATACGGGATGGGGACGAGTGGAAGACTGCCTTCAACACAGCCAGCGGTCACTACGAGTATCTGGTCATGCCATTTGACCTTATCATCGCCCCTGCTTGTTCCAGGCTCTGGTTAATGATGTTCTCCGCAACATGTTGAACCGGTTCGTCTTTGTCTACCGCGATGACATCCTCATCTTATCCCTCTCCGCCCAAGAACACGTGCTCCATGTCCGACAGGTTCTCCAACACCTCCTGGAGAACCAGCTCTTTGTAAAAGCAGAGAAGTGTGAATTATATCGCTCCATCATGCCCCTTCTGGGTTACATTATCGCTGCAGGGAGTGTACATATGTATCCTGGAAAGGTCAGAGCAGTGGTGGATTGGCCCCAGTCTATGTCCAGTGTGTAGCTGCAATGTTTCCTGGGATTCTACAACTTTTTTCACCGCTTTATCCGGGGTTACAGCACCCTGGCTTCCCCCCAGTCTGCACTCACCTCTCCCAAGGTTCCGTTCACGTGGTCCCCAGCTGCTGACCGGGCGTTCGGGGATCTCAAACACCGTTTCACCACAGCTACCATCTTGGTTCATCCTGACCCGGTTCATCCGGACCCAGTTCGTGGTGGAGGCCGATGATTTGGATGTCGGAGTGGGGGCTATCCTGTCCCATCATTCTGCCCTGGACCTCAAGTTACATCCCTCCGCCTTCTTCTCCCCCCGCCTCAATGCCATGGAGAGGAACTATGATGTGGGGAATCTTGAGCTTCTCGCGGTGAAGATGGCATTGGAGGAGTGGAGGCACTGGCTGGAGGGCGGAACATCTGTTCATTATGTGGACCGATCACAAGAATGTAGAATATCTCTGCACCACCAAGCGCCTCAATTCCAGGCAAGCTAGTTGGGCCCTGCTGTTCATCCGGTTCAACTTCTCTCTCTCATACCAGCTGAGGTCCAAGAATGTCAAGCCCGATGTGATGTCACGCCGCAATAGCCGTACGGCTTCAACCCCGGAACCTGAGATCATCCTTCACACCTCATGTCTGGTGACGGCACTCAGCTGGAAAATAGGGAAGCAGGTTCGTGAGGTGCAGCGTTCCGAGCCGAACCCCAGGGGGGTTGCCAGATAACCGGATGTTGGTTCCTGATGCGGTCTGCTCCTCAGTCCTGGAGTGGGCCCTCTTCTCCAGGCTTACCTGCCACCCAGGCTCCCGGCAGACCCTGGCCTTTGTGCAACAATGCTTTTGGTGGCCTACCATGGTTCCTGATGTCTCCGCGTTCGTCACCACATGCACAATCTGTGCACAGAACAAGACTCCTCGGCAAGTTCCGTCTGGTCTCCTTCAACCTCTTCCTGTCCCTCCCTGCCCCTGGTCTCACATTTCCCTCGACTTTGTCACATGTGTCCCCCCGACTGATGGCCACACTGTCATCCTGACTGTAGTGGATTGGTTTTCCAAAGCCGCCCACTTCATTCCTCTCCACAAGCTACCCTCTGCCAAAGAGACAGCCCTGCACATGGTGCAGCACAACTTCTGGATCAATGGACTGCCAGTGGACATGGTCTCCGACCGGGGTCCTCAGTTCTTGACCCGGTTCTGGAAGGTGTTCTGCACACTCATTGGGTCGTCGGCCAGCCTGTCCCACAGGTTCCACTCCGACTCTGCTCTGCCTGGTCTCCGCCAACCACACCACCTGGAGCCAGCAACTAGTGTGGGTTGAGTACGCACGCAACACCCTTCCTTGCTCTGCTACAGGTCTATCGCCTTTTGAGTGTTCCCTGGGGTATCAGCCCCCATTCTTCCCTGAGCAGGAGGAAGAGGTCTGCACATCTCCAGGTATGGACGACAAGCGGTTTGCCACTGGACCCTGGCTCCCTGGTATCGTCTCGTGCAGAAGATATGGCTGTCCACTTGGGATCTGCCCCTCCGGGTGGAATCCTGCAATCTTTCTCCCTGGTTTATCGGCCCTTTCCCCATCTCCAAGGTCATTAGCCCCTCTGCTGTCCATCTTCTGTTGCCCGTACCCTCCATTTATATCCAATTTTTATGTTTCCAGAATTAAACCCATGTCTCACAGCCCTTTGTCTCCTGTTTTAAACCTGGTGTGATGGTCTCAACCCACCTCCAGGTGTCACCCATCTTCCCCATTATCCCCAGTGTATTTATACCTGCGTTCTCTGTGTACCTGTGTTTGTCTGTTGCCAGTTCGTGAAACCTACCAGCGTTTTTTGCCTGTTCTAGTTCCTGTTTTCTAGTTTTTCCTGGTTTTGACCATTCTGCCTGCCCTGAACCTGAGACTGCCTGCCATTCTGTACCTTGCCAAACCACACTGGATTGTTGACCGCTGCCTGCTCTGACCCTGAGACTGCCTGCTGTTCTGGACTTTTGAACCTTATCTGGATTATTGACCTCTGCCTGCCCTTGACCTGTTGTTTTGTCTGTCCTTGTATTAGTAATACACTTTTGTTACTTCAACACTGTCGGCATCTGGGTCTTACCAAAAACATCACATGTTAAGGTTGAACACTGACAGTTTTGTAACTTAAATGAGGCTAACAGAGGAGTATGAGTTCCTCAAGAGCCTATTTGAATTGCAAAGTTGGAACATTATATGTACAATATTTAATGTTTGTACTTAATGTGCATAAATATTCAGGATCAGGTTAGATTTGACGTATACAAACCTAAAATGATTAATTAACAGGAATAACATTTACGTTAATGGGTGGCCGAAAATAACTATCTGAAAGCCATGCCTCCAATCTGATAGGCAGTCAATCTGATAGGCAGAAATTGGCGCTGACAGACATGGCAGCTCTGCTTCTTGCTCTTAATACCTCTAGTAACTCCCCATCCCGGGTCCGGGAGCGTAATCATCAACGGACACTAATTAGCATGAAATATTCCTATTCATGAAAATCACAAGTGAAATATATTGAGACACAGCTTAGCCTTTTGTTATACACCCTGTCATCTCAGATTTTCAAAATATGCTTTACAGCCAAAGCTAGACAAGCGTTTGTGTAAGTTTATCGATAGCCTAGCATAGCATTTTGTCCAGCTAGCTATGTTGTTTATAATCAATCCTCAAGGTGTTTTTCAAATATCTATTCGATAATATATCCATCGAGACAATTGGTTTTTCAGTAGGACCGATTGGAATAATGGCTACCTCTGTATTTTACGCGAGAATCCCTCTGAGAGCCATCAGGTGACCACTTGCGCAATGTAGCCGTTTACGGGTATTCTTCAACATAAATGTGTAAAACTACATCACAATGCTGTAGACACCTTGGGGAATACGGAGAAAAAGTAATCTGTAGGATAGCCCATTCACTGCTCAATAGGGACGCATTGGAACGCTGAGCTTTCAAAACATGAGTCACTTCCGGATTGGATTTTTCTCAGGCTTTCACCTGCAATATCAGTTCTGTTATACTCACAGACAATATTTGTACAGTTTTGTTAACTTTAGAGTGTTTTCTATCCTAAGCTGTCAATTATATGCATATTCTAGCATCTTGTCCTGACAAAATAACCCGTTTACTACGGGAACGTTATTTTTCCAAAAATGAAAATACTGCCCCCTAGTCACAAAAGGTTTGCTCTTAAAAGCAACTTTGCAGTATTTTGTTTTGTTGTGTGTTATTTCGTACATTATTAGCATAGCATGCTTTGTTTGTTATTACTTACAGCTGGAAAAAACTTTTGGATATCAGAGCGGTGGTAACTCACCAACATTACGACCAGAAATACAAATTTCCCGAATTGGATCTTTTGTTTCTACCCTCCATGGCAATTGAACTTATCCCAGAGGCTGCTTCAAGACGCCACCGGCAGAGAAGAGGTATTCGGAATGGACTTATAGTCTGACTCAGGAGGTGTGCACACCATCCACTGCTTCTGAGTATATTACTCGCTAATGTTCAGTCCCTGGACAATAAAGTAGAAGAGGATCTCCTTCCAGAGAGACATCAGGGACTGTAACATACTCTGTTTCACAGAATCATGGCTCTCTCCAGCTCTCTCTCTGTCCCCATCCATACAGCCAGCTGGGTTCTCAGTACATTGCACATACAGGAATAAAGAACTCTCCGGGAAGAAGAAAGGCGGTGAAGTATGATTAACTACTCATGGTGTGATTGTGATAACGTACAGGAACTCAAGTCTATTTGTTCACCCGACCTAGAATACCTCACAATCAAATGTCGACCGTATACCTCCCAAGATAATTCTCTTCAGTTATGGTCACAGTCATGTATATTCCCCCTCAAGCCAATACCACAACTGCCCTCAAGGAACTACACTGGACTTTGTGGGAAACTGGAAACCACATATCCTGAGACTGTATTTATTGTAGCTGGGGATTTTAATGAAGGAAATTTGAGGAAAACGCTGAAGTTCTATCAATACATTGCCTGTAGTACTCGCACATCAAAAACTATTGACCATTGTTACTCCCCCGCCATCCCTTTGGCAAATCAGATCACAACTCTGTCCTGCTCCTCCCTTCCTATAGGCATTAACTCAAACAGAAAGTACCCTTGCTAAGGTCTATTCAACAATGGTCTGAGCAATCGGAATCTATGCTTTAAGATTGTTTTGATCACGTGGACTGGGATATGTTGAGGGTTGCCTCTAAAAATAACATTGACGTATACACAGACACAGTGACTGAGTTCATCAGGAAGTGTATAGGGGATGTTGTTCCCACTGTGACTATTGATACCTAGCCAAACCAAACAACGTGGATATATGGCAGCATTCGTGCACAACTGAAAGCGCGAACCACCACATTTAATAATGGCAAGGTGACTGGGAATATGGTTGAATACAAACAGTGTAGTTATTCCCTCCATAAGGCAATCAAACAGGCAAAATGTCAGCATAGAGACAAAGTGAAGTCACAATTCAACAGTTCAGACACGAGACGTATGTGGCAGGGTCTACAAACAATCATGAATTACAAAGGGAAAACCAGCCACGTCGCAGACCCCCGACATTTTGCTCCTGGACATGCGAAACACCTTCTTCACCCACTTTGAGGATAACACAGTGCCACAGATGTGGCCCGCTCCCAAGACTGTGGGCTCTCGCTCTCCATGGCCGACGTGAGTAAGACATTTAAGCGTGTTAACCATCGCAAGGCTGCCAGACCAGAAGGCATCCCTCCGAGCATGCACTTCTGTCATCATGAAGTGCTTTGAGAGGCTAGTTAAGGATCACATCACCCCCACCTTACCTGACACCCTAGAACCACTCCAATTCGCTTACCGCCCCAATAGATCCACAGACGATGCAATTGCCATCGCACTGCCCCAACCCTTCTGGAGAAGAGTAATACCTAAGTAAGAATGCTTTTCATTGACCAAAACTCAGCCTTTAACACCATAGTACCCTCCAAGCTCATCATCAAGCTTGCGGCCCTGTGTCTGCACCTCAACCTGTGCAACTTGGTCTTGGACTTCCGGACGCCCCCAGGTGGTGAAGGCAGGAAACAACACCCCCACTATGCTGATCCTCAACACAGGGGCTCCACAAGGGTGCATGCTCAGCCCCCTCCTGCACTCCCTGTTAACCTGTGATTGCGTGGCCAGTCACGCCTCCAACTCAATCATTAACTTAGCAGACAACACAAGAGTAGTAGGCCTGATTACCAACAATGACGAGATAGCCTACAGGGAGGAGGGGAGGGCCCTGCCAAGAAGATAACATATTCATCAACATCAATAAAATGAATGAGCTGATTGTGGACTTTTTCTCTGATCCTTTGATTGGGTGGACAAAATGTCAGTTCATGCTGCAGGAGCTCTGATAGGTTTGAGGGCGTCCTCAGGAAGTTGTCATATTTACTGCGCACGTCTATAGAAGGGGGTGAGAACCATAAGCCTGCTAGGTTTTGTGTTGAAGTCAATGTGCCCATAGGAGGACAGAAGCTAGCTGTCCTCTGGGTACACCATGGTGCTACCCTAAAGCGTGAGGCTACTGTGGACCTTCAATGCAAAACTGTGTGTTTTATTAATTTGTTTGGTGACGTGAATATATTTAGTATAGTTTTTCCTAAAAAGGATAGCTTTTTAAATGTTTCACTATTTACATTTTTATGAAATTCACTGAGGATGATGGTCCTCTCGTTCCTCCTTTGAGGAGCCTCCACTGGGGTGAACATGTGTTTGACGTGTGTGTGTGTGTGTATCTAAAGGCCAATGGAAATGATGATCTATTTTACAGACGCCACCCACAAAATCCCGTGACCCTCAGTGTGGGGGCTGAGAGAGGGAGAGAATATTTATTACCATTCCACACTGTGCAAAACATTAACAACACCTTCCTAAGATAAACGGCCTCAATTTATCGGGGCGTGGACTCTACAAGGTGTCGAAAGCGTTCCACAGAGATACTGGCCCATGTTCACTCCAATGCTTCCCAGAGTTGTGTCAAGTTAGTTGGATGTCCTGTGGGTTCTTGATACACACAGGAAACAACTATTGAGTGTAGCAAATCCAGCGGCGTTGCAGTTCTTGACACACTAAAACTGGTGTGCCTGGCACCTACTACAAAACCCTATTCAAAGGAACTTAAATATTTTCTCTTGCCCATTCCCCCTCTAAATGGCAAACACACAAGCCATGTCTCAATTGTCTCAAGGCTTAAAAATCCTTCTATAACCTGTCTCCTCCTCTTCATCTACACTGATTGAAGTGGATTTAACAAGTGACATCAATAAAGGATCATAGCTTTCACCTGTATTCACCTGGTCAGTCTATGTAATGGAAAGAGCAAGTGTTCTTAATGTTTTGTACACTCAGTGTATGTCCTTTCTACAAAATACATTTTATTCTCTGCATTCTAAAAACGGTTGGCTTGCCAACTTGCTCCTAACCACTGATGCAGGGACAGTTATTTATCATCCCATTATGAATAGGAATATTTTCAGGGCTAAGGTATTCTGATCGTTGATCTGTGGTTAAGGGCAGCCTCTAGCTCTAGCAGACTATTTGCATCCCAAATGGCACCATATTCCCTATTGTCGTGTCTTTGGCTATGCCTGATTAAGTGATATGACATGCTATTCTATAAAATCAAATCCTTTCTCTGTAATTAATATTACCTGATTAAGCTAATCATGTAACCGTAATTAACTAGAAAGTTGGGGCACCACGAAATAATGTTTATATGGCTGTTATCTTCCGAATAAACTCTTAAAGACCTGGTAATATTTTACATCAATAGCAGTCAATATTAATCGTCACCTTATTTCAGTCTCATCTGAAAGTTGTAAATTCTTGGTTAACTTCACGAACCCTGGCTAACAAGTTGAATCAGCAATACAAACTTTGGTTTAATTATTTATTTACTAAATACCTAAATAATCACACAGAATTACATATACACAGAATGCAAATTATGTCATACAGAAAACGTCCCGGGTGAACGGAGCTGAAATGACGGCTGGTTATACAAAGGAAATGGGTTGGGTTTGATTGAAAGAACGGGAAAACTGAGGAACAAAGCGAGAAGCTATGCTGTCGTAAATACAGTATCTTATGCATACTAAATTATCGGCCATTTGGAAAAGGAAAATGCAATCAAAATTTACTCTGAGCTGCGCTTCGGTAGGTTGATCGTAGATGCTGGCCGTGTTGCCCAACAGAGATCTTCCTGTCCTCGGAAAAATGTCTCTGGTGGTAAACTGGATACATTGTAGTATCGTCGTTGTGTGTTAGACTGGATCCGTTGTCCGTCCTTTCCTAGCCCACGTTTATAGCGGCCGCTGCTAACTCAATGGCAAGGAGTTCAAAGTTCATACCATTCACAACCAAAGCTCACGCTGAGGTTGGCTTAGTTCTGTAGTTGACATGTTAGTCCTTTTAACGTGGGACCGTTGTCCTCACGTCCTCGGAACAGCTTATTATCTGAATCCTTCTGACATCGGACCTTCGCCCTAATGTACCCGGAACAGAAAGTTATATTTTGGTAAAGGGCTTATATAGTGGAGGGAGAGAAGGTTGTGTTTCATAGTTTATAACCAATGTCTCTTCACAGGGGCGGGCCACTGATGGAGCAGAGCTTTAACCTTATGAAAACCCAATTCTCTCACTTGAAAGCTAAAATTACATTTAATCTTTTCACAAATAGTTTCATATTTAAACATTTAAATTGCATAACAATTCCATGTGAATCTGTGTGTAGACTTTCCAAGATACAGTTTATGTCATCCTATCATTAATAAGAATGTCACAGATGACAACCGAATTGACATCATATTCATTAAGTACAAATGTATATTTTCAACTGGTTGGATTACCGAAATATGGTTCCTTTCCCCCCACCTTTTTATGTTCCCCGACTCCCTATGTTTAACAAAGGCTTTTCAAGAGTCCTTCAGTAGAGTCAAGAGAGGAAAGGGAGAAAGGTATTTATGGGGGGGTTATAAACCTTACCCACAGGCCAACGGTCATTACACTTTATAAGGGGATATGGGCCTGGTCAAAAGTACTGCACTATATAGGGAATAGGGTGGCATTTGGAGCACACACTAAAAGGCAATCCCTGTCCCTCCAGGTATGAATGAATTAAGCTGTAAGGAGGTGTTGAGTAGTAGTTACTGCATGGAACCTCCAGGGGACCAGGGGTGTGAGGGAGCACTCAGGTAGGCTTGGATGTGTCTCATGTCAGCCTGGGTGGAGGGTGGAGGTGTTAACTGGCTGTGATAGAACATACAAGGGACCCCTTCACACACACACACACACACACACACACACACACACACACACACACACACACACACACACACATTAATATTCCATTCACCTAATGCAATGTAACAGAGGTAGGTTTGGCTACGAAATAAAACTTTACCTATACCTATCATGACGTTGCTACAACCTTTGCAGATAGCTTCTGCTGCACACACACACACACACACACACACACACACACACACACACGCACACACATCTTGAACAGCTATCCTTGTGGGGACACACAATTCAGTCCCATTCAAAATAATTTTTTCCCTAACCCTTACCTTAAACCTAACCCTATCTCCTAACCCTAAACCTAATTATAACCCTAACACTAATTCCAACCTTAACCCTAAACCCCTCAGAAGTAGTATTTGACCTTGTGGGGACCAACAAAATGTCCCCAGTTGGTCAAATTTCTGATGGTTTACTATTCATGTGGTCCCCACAAGAATATTTAAACACGTTCACACACACACTAATATCCCCCACCCCCACCCCCCCACCCGACACACACTCTGGGGTGAAAAACAAATCTTCAGAGTCAGTAAGACACCTCATGACAGTCTGATCCCTGAGGGAAGTAGCAGTCCGAGCAGAGTGGGGTAGGCAGCCAAGCAGAGCTACATTGGATCAGTGTTAGGTCATGAGCGCTGGGTAATTGCTAATCTCACTTTTAATTGAATCTGGTGGAGTGCAGTGTCTCGTATCGAGGAGAGAGAGAGAGAGAGGGCTGGGGAGAAGGCAGTGCAGCGACAGGGCCATCCAACCTGCCTCAATCTGCTATGAACTCACAACATTGGACTCCACATACGTGATGATGCTGCAGAAAGACTAAAAACTATTTATTTGTAAATGAAGAGAGGAAGGGGGGATGGAGAGAATGGTGTAAATTAGGAGTGGAGCGAGATATGCCTCTGTCTGTCTGTCCTCCGTGGCTCGTTACATGTCAGTGTGTGTTGCGTTGGGTCCCATTGAAGAACACACATCAAACTGGCACCAGGTCAGTGCTCTCTTTCTTTTTCTCTCTCTCTCTCTCTCTCTCTCTCTCTCTCTCTCTCTCTCTATTCCTCCTCTTTCCCGTCTCCTCGTCCTCCTCCTCTCTCTCTCCATCCCTCGTTCAACGAGTGCCAACCAGAACAGGCGTGTGTGTGAGCGCCTCATTCTTTATATCTTTTTCACTCCCCCTCTCTCTGTGTCAGCGCTGAATCCAGAGTCTGCTTGTGTGTGTGTGTGTGTTGGTGTGTGTGTTTCTTGTACCGTGCTGGCTCCGAGCAATTTGTGAGCGCTCACACACAAACACAGCACACTAGTCCCACGCTACTGAGACACGCTAGCAACAGTAGAGCCTCTGAATCCGCTCTGCCCCAATCACACACTGGCTAACAGATCACTTCACACACACACAGCCCTCCCTTCTCCTCCTCTTCATCCTCCTCCTCTCTCTCTCTTTCGCTCACTCGCTCTCCCTCGTTCTCTTGCTCTGAACACTTCCTTTGGTAGCGGAGGAGTGTGTGACTGTGTGTGTGTCCAGTGCAGGGATAGCAGCGGAGAGAGAGAGAGAGATAAAGACGGAGACAGAGACAGAATGCCAGCAGAGTGACAGCCAGCAGTCAGTAACAGGACAGAGAGAGAAGAGAGAGGACCTTGAGACTACGACTAACTGTGAGTACTCTTTTTTTTCTATCGCATGCCAATTATTTTCTATCCTCTTCTCTCACTCTCTTACAATGGAAGACCCGGTAACTACTGTACTGGACTAGTTGTGTTTCTTATGGAGGAATGACACACACTGTACACACACAGACACACTGTACACACGCTCTAGACATACAGTAGAGCATATACAGTGATTACTGAACACACAGAGAAGCATGGGAAAGACTGGTCACACATGCTAGTCATACTTACAGTAATACAGACATAGTACCCACATTTACAAGTGTATACAAGTGCGATTGCATATGAACTCAGACAAATCAAATCAAATCAAATTTTTATTTGTCACATACACATGGTTAGCAGATGTTAATGCGAGTGTAGCGAAATGCTTGACACACACACATCCACAGATGTAAATAAATGTCTCATATTCAAACACATTTCATCACAATAATACAGTAGGGCAAAACTGTGTGACTCACCGGCCATCACACGTTGATGCAATGTACATCCTACACTGTACGCATTTGTGCATACACCTCACACATGCACCCGCAAACACGCACGCGCACACACACACACACACATACATACATAGGTATGCAATCAAAGGTATGACATTCTCCTTTTACAGAATTATGTACAGAGTAATTATGTGAGTTGATTTCATGCTGGTTGGTGGAAAAGTGGTATTTTCATGGATGTAGGTACACTTGGTCACACAGTATGTAAACATTTTTACTGAGACAACACTGGACTGTGTGTGTGTGTGTGTGTGTGTCTATTCAGGGTATCAATGTGAAGAGGTCTCAGAGATCCAACGACAAGGTCAGAAACAGACACAAGACCGGGACCAAGGTAAAGGGTCTAGGACCGACATGAAATATACAACGTGTGTGTGAATATGAGTCAGTGTGAGACTTAGTTTCAGGGGCTCTCTAGTGATTCTACGGTCTTACAGTTGGTGAAGAGGAATATTGAAGTGTCTAGTATTGTCTGTTTTATTATGGGAAACAACACTAGCTATTTGTTAGCCTGAGCGGTATCTCTCTGTGGCTACACTAACCTATATCCCTCTCCTCCCCGAAGTGAAGCGTCTGATTTGTGGAATCACCAGTGTAGCACACAGACTTCACAGTAAGATAAGATTTATTCATTTCAGCTTTTCGCTTCTCTTTTGTAAAATATAGATGGATGGTGGCGAGGGAGGGAGGTAGGGAAGGGATAAGATATAGAGTGCTGCGTTGACGCTGAGGACAGCAGAGAGGAGTGAGAGTTAGAGCGAGAGAGAGAGCGAGAGAGAGATAGCGAAATAGAGTGAAAGACGATATTACCATTCCTGATTACTTTTTACGACTCAGAATTTTTTGTCTGTCATAGTCAAGTGTGGTATGTGTGAGTGTATTTTCTGTGTGTGTGTGGTAGACATACTTAACGTGACAGGATGTGTATTTTCTGTGTGTGTGTGGTAGACATACTTAACGTGACAGGATGTGTATTTTCTGTGTGTGTGTGGTAGACATACTTAACGTGACAGGATGTGTATTTTCTGTGTGTGTGTGGTAGACATACTTAACGTGACAGGATGTGTATTTTCTGTGTGTGTGTGGTAGACATACTTAACGTGACAGGATGTGTATTTTCTGTGTGTGTGTGGTAGACATACTTAACGTGACAGGATGTGTATTTTCTGTGTGTGTGTGGTAGACATACTTAACGTGACAGGATGTGTATTTTCTGTGTGTGTGTGGTAGACATACTTAACGTGACAGGATGTGTATTTTCTGTGTGTGTGTGGTAGACATACTTAACGTGACAGGATGTGTATTTTCTGTGTGTGTGTGTGGTAGACATACTTAACGTGACAGGATGTGTATTTTCTGTGTGTTCAATCAAGTCCATTTGAAAACATTTATAGGAATAGATTCTTTGTAGAGCTAAATACATTTAGTGATTTGTGACATTCTGTCTTTCCAGACCAACGTCCCACAGAAAAACCTATATGGGCCTTTAGCTTGTCAGCGGGGGCATATTCAATAAGAGTGTGCTCATGCATTGAGTTTATTGAGTTTGTTTTGTCTGATTTCACATGGCTACAGATGAAAAACAATCTGTTTACCTTCCATTTTGGACTTATTTTTATTGTACCGATCAACAACATTTGCATAGAATAAGTCATTTGTATTTTATAAAAGTGTGTGCTGTCTCTTTAAGACGAATGACATCATTCACACACAAAGTCTGTTCCAGGCTTGAGCAAAGATGATATTAACTGGGAGAGACGTGAGGCGGGGGAGACGAAGTGAATGAATAACGTTTGTGGTCGCAATCAGCTTTGTTATGAGCAAAATGTTGCTTTATGGTTTGCATATTATCGCAAACAAGGTACTAGAGTTGGCTTCAGCTGTAAGCTAGCAAGGAACGTTAGCCTACAAAGCTGGAAGCGGTATCTTCTTGCATAGTTGTGTTCCGTACTGAACATTGTTTTGGGTACAGTAATTAGTAGATTCAACATCTCTACATGCTGTGTAGCATTATTCAAGTGTGTTAACTTCTGTGCAGTGTAAGTGGTGATGCAGCCCAGACTCCCAGTGATTGCGGTGTTTCCTCAGGACAGGCTAGAGCAATGAGTAAGTGGAGCAGGTATGGTGCTCTTGTGCTACAAGGGGACAATCAGTAGA
Source organism: Oncorhynchus tshawytscha (assembly GCF_018296145.1). Taxonomy (NCBI): domain Eukaryota; kingdom Metazoa; phylum Chordata; class Actinopteri; order Salmoniformes; family Salmonidae; genus Oncorhynchus; species Oncorhynchus tshawytscha. Next base: position 79,963,461 of record NC_056429.1, on the reverse strand, counting down.
CGACATGAGACACATTTGACAAAAGTACCAAAAGTAACACACATTCTAGTACCAAACCATGTTTAATGTTCTAGTATCGTGAAAGTACAAACGTTTCCTCAAGAAAGTGTCTTTGTGAGCAGGAATGTATTGTCTTCAAGGAGTGTGTGTGTGTATCTGCTGGAGTGTTTGTGTTTGCATGTGAGTGTGTAAGCAGGGGTGTGTGTATCTGTGGGAGTGCACCTGCAGTGTTCAGCATTTTGCGGGTGTGTATGATCTATATGTCTTCAGGAGAGTGTGTCTGCAGGAGTTTGTGTGTGCAGTGTTTGTGGGTAGATTCTGGGCTTATATGGGGAGCGTGGTAGACAGCATGTCTGAAGCTTATGCAGGGATTTTCTCTGTAGGCCTATTTCTCTGAATTTTTTCCCATAATTATCAGTATTTGTCCTGTATTCTCTGTATTCTTACACAACAGGGAATTTCTGTGTCTGTTCACGTAAAAATTATTTTCTATATGTGATGTGAGTTTGATGTGAGTTTGATGTTTGAGCAATGGAAATGAGAGCTTGTGAAGATACCATTTAGTTTTCATCTGTTCCAGGAAGTGTGTGTGTGTGTGTGTGTGCGAGCACAGGTGTGTTTGAGGGGATGAGAGAGTGTTTACCTGTCTCAGTGAGGACAGTAACACTGGGAGCCATATCCCCTGGAGGCTCTTACTTTAGCCAGGAAGCAGAACATTGCAGTAGTGTTAAGTAGCTTGTAATTACAGTGAAAAGACATAGTTCTAAGTAGAGAGAGGAATGGAATTAGACTATATACGTTGGCTTCTAAAAAATAAAGAAATAAGAAATTAAATGTTTAAAAGTGTTTCTGACCTTATTGCATGCAATTGCAACACTGTTTTAGCTAGCAAGGTATTTACCAGAATGCCGGCAAATGCACACGGTGTTGTGACTGGATACCATGGTGTAAATTTAACGTTATGCATCAGACAGCAGTGGCTACTTTCATTTCGAGTGGACAGGCTGCACCGAAAATTACAATCATGTCGAGTCTGTGCAGTGCACATTTGGAATGAAGTTGCTTTATTAACTAGGGAGAACATTCAATGGGTATTGCCAGAAAGCTAATCCTGAAGACGGATGCTGTACCTTCATTGACAGTGAATCTTGCAAGTGCTGACCGTAACGTAAGTATCAGAGTTTGATGAGTCTGACACGGTAGCCAACATTTTGGGGGGGATACGGGAGGCTAACATGAGATAATGCAACTGTGGCTGTGGCTGCTTTTGACTTGTGAATTATATATTTTCTGTAATAAACCTGATAGTCACTATGTGTTTTTTGCGGTGTGTATAGTATTTGTAAATCACCCCTGAAAATCGTATTTTGCCATTCGAGTGTGTGAATTGTTGTCTTACTGTTGATGCAGCTTTTGTCATTGGGGCTAATCATGATGATTAGGGAGGGGTTATTAGTATTTCATTTTCCAAATCCTTACACTTCAACGAGGTCACCTTGATCCAGCGCCGTATGTGGGGAGGCTGTGCTAGCTGTCCATCCCAGGACCCTTTTCTGTCCAGTGTGATAGGCCTAACAAGGAAGAGGCAATTGCTGGATTTGTCTCCTGCTTCAGTCTTGGGGATGACTGAAGCTAAGTGGGTGACTGAAGCCTGCTTGATTGAAGCAGGGTACATGGGTCAATCCCCACGCCATTACAACACCGCTCCCAGCATATACCGTTGACACCAGGCAGGATGGGAACCGGGATTCATTGGACCAGGCAATGTTTCTCCACTCCTCAATTGATCGTGTGCACACTGGAGCCACTTCTTTTTGTTTTTAGCTGATAGGAGTAGAATCCGGTGAGCTCATCTGCTGCAATAGCCCACCCGTGAAAAGAATGGATGAGTTGTGCATTCCGAGATGCCGTTCTACACACCACTGTTCTCCTTTGTCCTGTCATCAACAAGGTTTTTTTTGCCCACAGGACTGCCGCTGACTGGATGTTTTTTGTTTGTCGCACCATTCTCGGTAACCCCTAGACACTGTCATGCGTGAAAATCCCAGGTTTCTGAAATACTGGAAATGTCAGGCCTGGCACTGACGGTCATAGCACGCTCAAAGACACTTAGGTAACTCATTTTGCCCATTCTAACATTCAATTGAACAGTAACTTAATGCCTTGATGCCTGTCTGCCTGCTTTATATAGCAAGCCACTGCCACGGGACTCACTGTCTGTAGGAGCGAAACATTTTCAAGAACGGGGTGGTGTACCTAATAGACTATTAGGCTTATAGTAAAAAAAAAAGTGTTCGGGTGGGGTCCTGCACATTGTAGGGTGTCCGTGTGCCTACATTTCATTTGGGAAGTATTCTGACCCCTTCACTTTTTTTACATTTTGTTACGTTACAGCCTTATTCTAAAATAGGTTAAATAAAAAACAAATTCTCATCAATCTACACAAAGTACCCCATAATGACAAAGCAAAAACAGGTTTTTAGAAGAAATGTGCTAATTTATAAAAAATAATAAACAGAAATACCTTATTTACATAAGTATTCAGACCCTTTGCTATGAGACACAAAATTGAGCTCAGGTGCTTCCTGTTTCCATTGATGATCCTTGAGCTGTTTCTACAACTTGATTGGAGTCCACCTATGGCAAATTTAATTAACTGGACATGTCTATATAAGGCCCTACAGTTGACAGTGCATGTCAGTGCAAAAACCAAGCCATGAGGTCAAAGGAATTGTCCATAGAGCTCAATGGAGAGATATGGGGAAGGGTACCAAAAAAAATCTACAAAAATCTACAGCATTGAAGGTCACCAAGAACACAGTGGCCTCCATCATTCTTAAATGGACAATGTTTGGAACCACCAAGACTCTTCCTATACCTGGCCGCCAGGACAAACTAAGCAGTCGGGGGAGATGGGCCTTGGTCAGGGAGGTGACCAAGAACATGATGGTAATTCTGACAGAGCTCCAGAGTTCCTTTGTGGAGATTGGAGAACCTTCCAGAAGGACAACCATCTGTGCAGCACTCTAACAATCAGGCCTTTATGGTAGGGTGGCCAGACGGAAGCCACTCCTCAGTAAAAGGCACATGACAGCCCGCTTGGAGTTTGCCAAAAGGCACCTAAGGGATACTTTTCCACGGCAGGGACTGGGAGACAGGATTGAGGGAAAGATGAATGGAACGAAGTACAGAGAGATCCTTGATGAAAGCCTGCTCCAGAGGCTCAGGACTTCAGACTGTGGCGAAGGTTCACAAAGTACAGAGTAATTGACCTGAATAATTGTAAATGTGATATTTCTGTTATTTTCTTTCGCAAAAAAATATAAAACACAGTTTTTTCTTTGTTATTATGGGGTATTATGGGGTATTGTGTGCAGGGTAGCCTAGGGTAGCCTAGTAGTTAGAGCATTGGACTAGTAACCAAAAGGTTGCAAGTTCAAATCCCCGAGCTGACAAGGTACAAATCTGTCGTTCCCACTGTTCCTAGGCTATCATTGAAAATAAGAATTTGTTCTTAACTGACTTGCCTAGTAAAATAAAGGTAAAAAAAAGATTGGTGATGGGGGAAAAACACAATTGAATCCGTTTTATAATAAGGATGTAATAAAAAATGTTTGAAAAAGGGGTCTGAAAACTTTCCGAATGCACTGTATTCGGCTGACTTAATTCTACTTGAAAATCTATGGCAAGACATGAAAATCTTTGTCTAGAAATGATCAAAAAACTATTTAGAGCTTGAACAATTTTAAAAAGAATAATGTGCAAATGTTTCACAATCCAGGTGTGGAAAGCTCTTCGAGACTTACCCAGAAAAGCTCACAGCTGTAATCGCTGCCAAAGGTGTTTCTACAAAGTATTGACTCAGGGGGTGTGAATACCTACGTAAATTATTTCTGTATTTCATTTTCAATAAAGGCTGTGATATATTTTTTCTGTCAAACGATGTCTCACCATTATTTCTGAAGAGTGTTCATTTTGACAAATATTTTGGCTATGCTGGCCTATTGTAAAATGTAAAATAAATGTCTGATCAATATATGCAATTCGGAACATATTGTCAGCTATATTGCTAATGAAGAGGCATCAATAAATTGACCAGTACACTTATTGTATGCTGTTTTTATGTACAGTGCCTTCAGAAAGTATTCACACCCCATTACTTTTTACACATTTAGTTGTGTTACAGCCTGAATTTAAAATGGATTCAATATAGATTTTTTTGTCACTGGTCTACACACAATACCGCATAATGTCAAAGTGCAATTAATGTTTTTCGGAATTTATAAAAATGAATTAAAAAGGAAAAGCTGAAATGTCTTGAGTCAATAAGTATTCAACCCCTTTATTATGGCAAGTCTAAAAGAGTTCATATAATAAGTTGCATGGACTCTGTGTGCAATATTAGTGTTTAACATGATTTTTGAATGACTAGCTCATCTCTGTACCCCACACATACAGATAATTGTAAGGTCCTTCAGTCGAGCAGTAAATTTCAAACACAGATTCAATAACAAAGACCAGGGAGGTTGTCCAATGCCTCGCTAAGAAGGGGACCAAAAAAAAGAGGCAATGAATATCCCTTTGAGCATGGTGAAGTTATTAATTACACTTTTGATAGTGTGTCAATACACCCATTCACTACAAAGATACAGGCGTCCTTCCTGACTTAGCTGCCGGAGAGGAAGGAAACTGCGCAGGTATTTCACCAAGAGGCCAATGGTGACTTTAAAATAGTTACAGAGTTTAATGGCTGTGATATGAGAAAACAGAGGATGGATCAACAACATTTTTAGTTACTACACAATACTAACCCAATTGACATAGTCAAAAAAAGAAGGAAGCTTGTACAGAATATAAATATTTTACACATTTAAAGTAATACTGCAAATAATGGTGCAAGGTAATACACTTTTTGTCCTAAATACAAAGTGTTATGTTTAGGGTAAATCCAATACAACACATTACTGAGTACCAATCTCCATATTTTCAAGCATAGTGGTGACTGCATCATGTTATGGGTATGCTTGTAATCGTTAAGGACTGGGAGTTTTTCAGGATAAAAAAAAGAAATGGAATGGAGCTAAGCACAGGCAAATTCCTAGAGGAAAACCTGGTTCAGTCTGCCTTCCACAACCCACTTGCAGATTAATTCAACTTTCAGCAGGACAATAATCTAAAACACAAGACCAAATCTACACTGGAGTTGCTTACCAAGAAGACAGTGAATATGCCTGGGTGGCCGAGTTTTGACTTAATTCTACTTGAAAATCTATGGCAAGACATGAAAATCTTTGTCTAGAAATGATCAAAAAACTATTTAGAGCTTGAACAATTTTAAAAAGAATAATGTGCAAATGTTTCACAATCCAGGTGTGGAAAGCTCTTCGAGACTTACCCAGAAAAACTCACAGCTGTAATCGCTGCCAAAGGTGTTTCTACAAAGTATTGACTCAGGGGAATACCTACGTAAATTATTTCTGTATTTCATTTTCAATCATTTGTGGCAAAACATTTGAAAAAACATATTTTCACTTTGTCATTATGGTGTATTATGTGTGAGAAAAACTTTTTAAATTTGGCTGAAACATCAACATGTAAATTAAGTCAAGGGGCATGAATGCTGTCTGAAGGCACTGTACATTCCCTTATGTCTAAGCTTCTAAGGTGATTTACTAATTCTTGTGAAGAAGTGTATAAGTGAACTGTGTTCTGTAATTAGGTACAAAACAATAGAATTGCAATTGGGTATTGCTGCTGTTTGTCTGATATTAAACAGTCCATGATCTGTTGACCATGAGAGCATTTTGCAGAGAAAATGGGTTGAGGCATACTATTTATGCTCGGAATGACATGTTGCCCATTGTTTACCTCGTCATTAATGACATGTGGCCAATTGTTTAGCTTGTTACCTGGCAACGACCACAAGGAGCTGTCAGTCAAGGCAAGCTCATGAATAAAAACTCCCCCCCCACTCAGCTTATTCTTTTGGGCTTCCTGATAGTTAGAGATGAGAGAAAAGATACCATTTCTTAAATTCTGAGCATTTGCTAGTGTAAAAATATTATGGGTGTGTCACGATCGTCGTAATGATTGGACCAAGGTGCAGCATGGTAGGCGTACATTATCCTTTAATAACTGAACACTGATGGCTCTCTATGGTCAGGGCATGACATGGTGACGTTTTGGTAATTCAAAGGTTATTTTTACTAGCGAAATAGCTTGACTGGGCAGGACCTTCAAGTTTTGGGATATAATTTTTTTTCTACCATTGGGATTGAACACGCAAATATCGGATCCAGAGTAATGGGATTATGTTTTAGCAAAACCCAAGCCTATTTGATGTTAACAGCACTCACTGTTGTCCCTAGTGGCCTGATTTGAGGGCATTTTCTGGCGTCTTCAGGACATGGACAGACATGCTATTTCAAAGTCAATCTTGCTGTATGTTCAGACAACAGACACTGCCTAGGATTAATTATTTGTTGTATATTTCAATTAAATGTTTAATCTAAGTAATTGATTAGACAGATTATAGACAAGCTGCTAATATACAGTGGGGCAAAAAAGTATTTAGTCAGCCACCAATTGTGCAAGTTCTCCCACTTAAAAAGATGAGAGAGGCCTGTAATGTTCATCACAGGTACACTTCAACTATGACAGACAAAATTAGAAAAAAAATCCAGAAAATCACATTCTGGATTTTTAAAGAATTTATTTGCAAATTATGGTGGAAAATAAGTTTTTGGTCAATAACAAAAGTTTATCTCAATACTTTGTTATATACCCTTTGTTGGCAATGACAGAGGTCAAACGTTTTCTGTAAGTCTTCACAAGGTTTTAACACACTGTTGCTGGTATTTTGGCCCATTCCTCCATGCAGATCTCCTCTAGAGCAGTGATGTTTTGGGGCTGTTGCTGGGCAACACGGACTTTCAACTCCCTCCAAAGATTTTCTATGGGGTTGAGATCTGGAGACTGGCTAGGCCACTCCAGGACCTTGAAATGCTTCTTACGAAGCCACTCCTTCGTTGCCCGGGCGGTGTGTTTGGGATCATTGTCATGCTGAAAGACCCAGCCACGTTTCATCTTCAATGCCCTTGCTGATGGAAGGAGGTTTTCACTCAAAATCTCACGATACATAGCCCCATTCATTCTTTCATTTACACGGATCAGTCGTCCTGGTCCCTTTGCAGAAAAACAGCCCCAAAGCATGATGTTTCCACTCCCATGCTTCACAGTATGTATGGTGTTCTTTGGATGCAACTCAGCATTCTTTGTCCTCCAAACACAACAAGTTTTCAACAAAAATATATATTTTGGTTTCATCTGACCATATGACATTCTCCCAATCTTCTTCTGGATCATCCAAATGCTCTCTAGAAAAGTTCAGAGGGGCCTGGACATGTACTGGCTTAAGCAGGGGGACACGTCTGGCACTGCAAGATTTGAGTCCCTGGCGTTGTACTTTGTTACTGATGGTAGACTTTGCTACTTTGGTCCCAGCTCTCTGCAGGTCATTCACTAGGTCCCCCCGTGTGGTTCTGGGATTTTTGCTCACCATTCTTGTGATCATTTTGATCCCATGGGGTGAGATCTTGTGTGGAGCCCCAGATCGAGGGAGATTATCAGTGGTCTTGTATGTCTTCCATATCCTAATAATTGCTCCCACAGTTGAGTTATTTAAACCAAGCTGCTTACCTATTGCAGATTCAGTCTTCCCAGCCTGGTGCAGGTCTACAATTTTGTTTCTGGTGTCCTTTGACAGCTCTTTGGTCTTGGCCATAGTGGAGTTTGGAGTGTGACTGTTTGAGGTTGTGGACAGGTGTCTTTTATACTGATAACAAGTTCAAACAGGTGCCATTAATACAGGTAACGAGTGGAGGACAGAAGAGCCTCTTAAAGAAGAAGTTACAGGTCTGTGAGAGCCAGAAATCTTGCTTGTTTGTAGGTGACCAAATACTTATTTTCCACCATAATTTACAAATAAATTCATTAAAAATCCTACAATGTGATTTTCTGGATTTGTTTTCTTCTAATTTTGTCTGTCATAGTTGAAGTGTACCTAAGCTGAAAATTACAGGCCTCTCTCATATTTTTTAAGTGGGAGAACTTGCACAATTGGTGGCTGACTAAATACTTCTTTTGCCCCACTATATATGTTGTATTTCTTTCCCACTATGATAGCAGGACAACCTTCCAGCTGACAAAACTGTACAGTCCCTTATAGTAAACTTGTAGATGATTTACTATTATATTCCAAATTTAAATCTCCAAAATATGATGTTTTATTTTGTACGCCAGCAAAGCAACATCCAGCGTTGCTATTTATTACCTGTCCAGGGGGTTGGTGGTGTATTTGAGAAGGAGATTGTTGCATTATGAGAGGGTTACTGTACACAGGCATTGCGTCCCAACTCCAGTCCTCCAGTATCAGGTGATATTGTCTGGGGCTACAACACAAATGTGTGCTGTTGGGAGTACTGGAGGACTGGAGTTGGGAAACACTGCCCTATATAATGTTTTTGTAGTGATCAATATAGGGAAGTAGTTCTTTATTTTTACTATTTTCTACATTGTATAATTATAGTGATAACAAACAATGAAATAAAACATATGGAATCATGTAGTAACCCAAAAAGTGTTGAACAAATCTAAATATATTTTATAATTTGGAATCTTCAAAGTAGCCACCCTTTGCCTTGATGACAGCTTTGCACACTCCTGACAATCTCTCAACCAGCTTCATGAGGTAGTCACCTGGAAAGCATTTCAATTAACAGATGTGCCTTGTTAAAAGGTAACTTGTGGAATTTCTTTCATTCTTAATATGTTTGAGCCAATCAGTTGTGTTGTGACAAGGTAGGGGTGGTATTCAGAATATAGCCCTATCTGGTAAAAGACCAAGTTCATATTATGGCAGGAACAGTGCAAATAAGCAAAGGGAAATGACAGTCCATCATTACTTTAAGACATGAAGGTCAGTCAATCCGGAAAATGTCAAGAACTTTGAAAGTTTCTTCAAGTGCAGCCGCAAAAACCATCAAGCGCTATGATGAAACTGACTCTCATGAGGACCGCCACAGGAAAGTAAGACCCAGAGTTATCTCTGCTGCAGAGGAAAGTTCATTAGAGTTACCAGCCTCAGAAATTGCAGCCTAAATAAATGCTTCACAGAGTTTTTATATACTTATTTAACCTTTATTAAACTAGGCAAGTCAGTTAAGAACAAATTCTTATTTCCAATGACGGCCTACCAAAAGGCAAAAGGCCTCCTGCAAGGACGGGGGCCCGGGATTAAAAATTAATTAATTAATACAACATAAATATAGGACAAAACACACATCACAACAAGAGAGACACAACACTACATAAAGAGCGACCTAAGACAACATCTTAACAGCAAAACATGACAACATAGCATGGTAGCAACACAACATGACAAAAACATGGTAGCATCACAACATGACCACAACATGGTAGCAACACAACATGGTAGTTCATGTAACAGACACATCTCTACATCAACTGTTCAGAGAAGACTGCATGAAACAGGCCTTCATGGTCGAAATGCTGTAAAGAAACCACTACTAAAGGATGGCAATAATAAGAGGAGACTTGTTTGGACGAAGAAACACGAACAATGGACATCAGACCGGTGGAAATTTGTCCTTTGGTCCGATGAGTCCAAATTTAAGATTTTTGGTTCCAACCACTGTGTCTCTGTGAGACGCGGTGTGGGTGAACGGATGTTCTCCGCATGTGTATTAACCACCGTAAAGCATGGTGGAGGAGGTGGTATGGTGTGGGGGTGCTTTGCTGGTGCCGTTGTCTGTGATTTATTTCAAATTCGAGTCACACTGAACCAGCATGGCTACCATAGCATTCTGCAGCGATACGCCATCCCATCTGGTTTGTGCTTAGTGGGACTCATTTGTTTTTCAACAGAACAATGACCCGACACACCTCCAGGATGTGTAAGAGCTATTTTACCAAGAAGGAGAGTGATGGAATGCTGTATCAGATGACCTGGCCTCCACAATCCCCCGACCTCAATCAAATTGAGATGGTTTGGGATGAGTCGGACCGCAGAGTGAAGGAATAGCAGTCAACAAGTGCTCAGCATATGTGGGAACTCCTTCAAGACTGTTGGAAGAGCATTCCAGGTGAACCTGATTGAGAGAATGCCAAGAGTATGCAAAGCTGTCATCAAAGCAAAGGTTGGCTATTTGAAGAATCTCAAATATAAAATATATTTTGATTTGTTTAACATTGTTTTGATTACTACATGATTCCATATGTGTTATTTCATAGTTTTTATGTCTTCAGTAATATCCGACAATGTAGAAAATAGTAAAAATTCAGAAAAACCCTTGAATGAGTAGATGTTCTTATCAAAGCACAAGGCAAGACCCAGTTGCAGACACAGGAGGCAGATGGTTGGAGTCTTACAATGTTTATGAATCCAAAAAGTGGTAGGCAATAAAATGGCCATGTACAGGCCAAAGGTCAAAACCAGTTCAGAGTCCAATAGGTACCGAAGGGCAGGCAGATTCAAGGTCAGGGTAGGCAGGATGATCAGGCAGGCGGGAAAGTAGTCCAGAGTCAGGCAGTGGTCAAAACCGGGAAGACTAGCAAAAGAAAATAGAAAAGGAGTATGGGGAAAAACACGCTGGTTGACTTGACTAAACATACAAGATGAACTGGCACAGAGAGACAGGAAACACAGGGATAAATACACTGGGGAAAATAATCGACAATCACAGGGAAACAGATCAGGGCGTGACTGTTCTAAAACTTTTAACCGGTAGTGTATGTTGTATTATACAGGATACATTTGAAAAAGAGACCTAGATCTCAATTCTTTTTACCATTATTTAAGTAGGCAAGTCAGTTAAGAAAAATAATTTTCAATGTCAGCCTAGGAACAGTGGGTTAACAGCCTTGTTCAAGGATAGAACAACAGATTTTTACCTTGTTAGCTCGGGGGATGCGATCTCACAACATTCCGGTTACTAGCCCAAAACTTTAACCACTAGGCTACCTGCCGCCCCAGTATGTATTTGCTGCTAAAATAAAGGTTTAAAAGTTAAATGAAAGGTTATACATAGTGTATATATACTGTATATATATATCTATATATGTATTATATTTCTTCGCAAATTTACACAAAATAAAAAACTGAATCATCACACCTGTATTTGGGAGTTTCTCCCATTCTTCTCTGCAGATCCTCTCATGCTCTCTCTGGTTGGATGGCAAGCATCGCTCAACAGCTATTTTCAGGTCTCTTCAGAGACGTTTGATTGGGTTCAAGTCCGGGCTCTGGCTGGGCCACTCAAGGACATTCAGAGACTTGTCCCGAAGCCACTCCTGCATTGTCTTGGCTGTGTGCTTAGGGTCATTGTCCTGTTGGAAGGTGAACCTTCACCCCAGTCTGAGGTCCTGAGTGCTCTGGAGCAGGTTTTCATGAAGGATCTCACTGTAGATGTTAATCTGTCCCTCGATCCTGTCTAGTCTCCCAGTCCCTACTGCTGAAAAACATCCCCACAGCATGATGCAACCACCACCATGCTTGATCATAGGGATGGTGCCAGGTTTCCTCCAGATGTGAGATTTGACATTCAGGCCAAACAGTTCAATCTTGGTTTCATCAGACCAGAGAAACTTGTTTCTCATGGCCTGAGAGTCCTTAAGGTGCCTTTTGGCAAACTCCAAGCGGGCTGTCATGTGACTTTTACTGAGTAGTGGCTTCCGCCCGGCCACTCTACCACAACGGCTTGATTGGTGGAGTGCTGCAGAGATGGTTGTCCTTATGGAATGATCTCCCATCTCCACAGAGGAACTATGGAGCTCTGTCAGAGTGACCATGAGGTTTTTGGTCACCTCCCTGAACAAGGCCATTCTCACCCTTCTGTGTTCAGATATTTTTTGGTACCCTTCCCCAGATCTGTGCCTCTATACAATCCTGTCTCGGTTTTCTACCGTCAATTCCTTTGACCTCATGGCTGGGTGTTGGATCTGACATGCACTGTCAATTGTGGTACCTTATATAGACAGGTGTGTGCCTTTCCAAATCATGTCTAATCATTTGAATTTACCACAGTTGGACTCCAATCAAGTTGTAGAAACATCTCAAGGATGATCAATGGAAACAGGGTGCACCTGAGCTCAATTTCATGTCTCATAGCAAAGGTTATGAATACTTATGTAAATACGTTTTTCTTTTTTATAAATTTGCTAAAATGTGACTGACCACTCTGTTCCGGTCTTATGTAGCAAAATTTTAAACTCTGTTGTTTACATTTGATAAAAGTAGAGACACAGCGTTACAAAATGGTATATCCTTCACTGCATTTTGAAGAACAATGGGAAAGTTGATAAACTTGTAACCTCACTTCTGAGAAAATGGCCTTTGAATGTTTTGGGACTACTGCTGGAGAGCTCTCTTTTGTCTACACCCATTCAGCATTGTTCACACCCTCTTAAGCGAGCCCCACCCATCTCGTTAAGGATTCACATCTGAGGTCATGTGCTAAACAGTGAGTAGTGTAGTAAAGATTAAGACTAAAAGTGGTAAAAGCAATAGCCTAAAATCAGTGGTGGAAAAAGTACCCAATTGTCAAACTTGAGTAAAAGTAAACATAACTTAAGTACTTTACACCACTGCCTACAATAAGGAAAAATTCCAGGTAAACAGAAAGTGTCCAGATAAAAATATTTTATAAATATTAGATGACGCTTACCCAGACACACTTGTCTATATTGATGGGTCATATGAAAGAAATGAAGTAACACCAGCCACATCTTGCTAAGTGGGTTTCTACAGAAAGTGTAAACGGTACAGCCAAATGGTTACGTGCATAGTACCAATATCAGATATAGATAGTGTCAATATAAATCAAATAATATACAGTATGTACAAGAACAATATCAATAACAATATCAGTGATAGATGAGGTAGTTATATGCATACAATCAGGGGTAAAGTGGCTGAGCAGCAGAAACAAAAAGTCATTTGAATAGAGGCACTTCAGATAATGCTGATGACTGGTCCGTCTGAACCACACATGAACAAGGGAATCTATATTTGGAAAGCCTGTTTCTGTCCTGCCCTTGACTTTGGTGCAGGGCATGTGATGTCCATAGCCTTTTTGTCGCTAAACTCCCGGATCTTCTCAAAAAGATACGTTTGTCTAGCTGTGTCCAGTCCAGGTGGTGCTTGAACAGGCAGACCATCTATGGGAAGAAGGATGTCCACATTGCACAGCAGTTGAAACCTGGTCCCGAACGCTCCTTGGCGACAACAACACCAGGCTCCAGAGCATCGAAGCTGTTAAACAGGAAATAACTATTTTTTTATGTGAGATTAATAAAAGTACTGTCAATCATGTTGGAGGTAAATGAAATAATCAAAACGTTGTTTATGCTTTACATACCAAGTGTTGTCATCGATTCCTTGGGGTGACACCACACCGCTGCTTTTGTCACATGGGATGGCAGCAGCTTTCCACCAAAGTGTTTGTGTCCTGGGTGGCTCCGTGGTAATACTCTTGCATTATCCTCTGCATAGTTGTTGATGAAGTTCACAACTCGCTGCAAGTCCACATGCATCAGGTGTAACCTGTCCATGCTTGGGCCAGCTCTCTTTTTGATTGGAGGCATTAGACAATTCTCCAATTCTCCAGACTGCAACCTCTTTCATTAAATAAGACTGTTCTGTTCTGTTCTGTTTTTGTTTGTACCGCTTGTTTGGCCCATTGTGTCAAGTCACTCTGGTTCACAATGACCATGTGCAATGCCATAAGAATCATCTAGGTTTAGCTCCCACCCAAACGCTGACCTTTTTACTTGCCCTAGCAGAGCTGGTTAGGCTGTTTTCATGTTATCCAGAGCATTGGTGACTAACTGTAATTAAGCTTTTTTGCTGATGTTTACTGACACCAGCCATATTCAACCGATGTTGAGCATTTGTAAATTCATAAGTTATTCAGTGCTCTGGCACAAGAGTCTCTGAAACAGTTGTTGCAGTGACATTCTATTAAAATGGATACTTGCATATTGGAGTCTTTTGTTAAGTTTTGCTATGCAATACATAAAAAAAGCTGCGTTAGATAGGATTACCTACACATACTGACCAGCTCATATAGACAGAAGCATGCTATATGGCAGACCAATCCAAACTCATCTCTCGGAATGTTCAGCCCACTCATTATCTCAGCCAATCATGGCTAGCGGGAAGGTTGCTGACTTTTTCTGTGGCTTAACCTGTTGTGACAAGCAATCCCGTATCCGGGATCCTATTTATAGCCTCAAGCTCATTACCATAACGCAACGTTAACTATTCATGAAAATCGCAAATAAATATATTTGCTCTCAAGCTTAGCCTTTTGTTAACAACACTGTCATCTCAGATTTTCAAAATATGCTTTTGAACCATAGCTAAACAAGCATTTGTGTAAGAGTATTGATAGCCTAGCATAGCATTAAGCCTAGCATTCAGCATGCAACATTTTCACAAAAGCAAGAAAAGCATTCAAATAAAATCATTTACCTTTGAAGAACTTCAGATGTTTTCAATGAGGAGACTCTCAGTTAGATAGCAAATGTTCAGTTTTTCCAAAAAGATTATTTGTGTAGGACAAATCGCTCCGTTTTGTTCATCACGTTTGGCTACGAAAAAAACCTGTATCCAGGAGTGTAATTATCGCCGCAAGCTCATTAGCATAACGCAACGTTAACTATTCATGAAAATCGCAAATGAAATTAAATAAATATTTTAGCTCTCAAGCTTAGCCTTTTGTTAACAACACTGTCATCTCAGATTTTCAAAATATGCTTTTGAACCATAGCTAAACAAGCATTTGTGTAAGAGTATTGATAGCCTAGCATAGCATTTAACCTTAGCATTCAGCATGCAACATTTTCACAAAAACAAGAAAAGCATTCAAATAAAATCATTTACCTTTGAAGAACTTCAGATGTTTTCAATGAGGAGACTCTCAGTTAGATAGCAAATGTTCAGTTTTTCCAAAAAGATTATTTGTGTAGGACAAATCGCTCCGTTTTGTTCATCAGGTTTGGGTAAGAAAAAAAACGAAAATTAAGTCATTACAACGCAAACTTTTTTCCAAATTAACTCCATAATATCGACAGAAACATGGCAAACGTTGTTTAGAATCAATCCTCAAGGTGTTTTTCACATATCTATCGATGATAAATAATTTGTGGCAGTTTGGTTTCTCCTCTGAAGAAAATGGAACGCGAGATTACGCAATAATTTCAACGGAGGACACCGGGCGGACACCTGGTAAATGTAGTCTCTTATGGTCAATCTTCCAATGATATGCCTACAAATACATCACAATGCTGCAGACACCTTGGGGAAACGACAGAAAGTGTAGGCTCATTCCTGGCGCATACACAGCCATATAAGGAGACATTGGAACACAGGGCATTCAAAATCTGGACCATTTCCTGTATGAAATTTCATCTTGGTTTCGCCTGTAGCATTAGTTCTGGGGCACTCACAGATAATATCTTTGCAGTTTTGGAAACGTCAGAGTTTTTTCTTTCCAAAGCTGTCAATTACATGCATAGATAGTCGAGCATCTTTTGGTGACAAATTATCTTGTTTAAAACGGGAACGTTTTTTATCCAAAAATTAAAAGAGCGCCCCTATCTTGAAGAAGCCAACTAGGCTCGTAATTTAAACATTATATTTGTATTTACAGAAGGCATACACGTTTGTAAGAAATTAAGCTGTATTCAGAGGCTGTACTGAGAGGCTTTAGAGAGAGGAGACAGGAAGTAAAGACCACTGGATGTACACTGAGACTTACATGGGAACGAGGTTTTAACCGCATTACCACCACCTTGAGAGTTAGCTCCTAACCTCAGCACAGGTGTGTGTGTGTGTGATTGAGTGGTGCGTGTGGTGCGTGTGTGTGTGACATTTCACTCACTGACTGGGTGTGTAGAGAATGATTATAGAACTCTGTGTTCTATTCTAGAATTGTCTTCTTCTGTAATTCTCAGTGTTGTATTGTAAGTTCAGAGGACTAAGCCATACACAGTGATACGCTGACCTCTCCTTGGCCATTGCTGTTTGTGTGTGCGTGTGCATGTGCATGTGTGCGTGAGTGTGTGTGTGTGTGAGAGAGAGAGAGAGAGAGAGAGAGAGAGAGAGAGAGAGAGAGAGAGAGAGAGAGAGAGAGAGAGAGAGAGAGAGAGAGAGAGAGAGATAAATGGTCTTCTAAAGGATCCACTTGATTATGTTCAGAGCTTTCTCCCCTCAGCCTTATTTATGCCCGCTCTCCCACCGCCCGGACATACACACATAAATCTACTGCTGCAGAGGCTTCAGGCACACACACACACACACACACATACACACACACACACACACACACACACACACACACACACACACACACACACACACACACACACACACACACACACACACAAGCATTTTACTACACCCTCAATAACATCTGTTAAATATGTGTATGTGACCAATAAAATTTGATTTGTTTTGACATGCACATACACCCATGCACACACACACACCATCAAACATCCACACATGCATGGACACACACACACACACACACACACATCCTCAATACAAACACACACGGTCCTTTCTTCCATGTTGTCACTCTGGCGTTCTTTTACAGTGTCTTGTCTTTTAGGCTCCCACTGAGAAAGAAAGACAAAGAGAGAAAGACAGGAGGTGGGCGAAAGAGAGGAATTGAAAAAGACAGAGAGAGTGAGCATCTTGTTCAAGGTGAAGCTGGTTGCAGTAATGGGGACAACCAAATCTTTCTCTCTACTCCCTTCCTTCCTCTTATTTCAGAAAACCATGGGGTTTTGGAACACTTCAGAAGTGATGATATTTCACATGAAGTTTCACAGGTGATGCCCTGCAAACAGGTCATTAGGGTGTCCCCCAGAATGTCAATTTACATTTTTGACACGCATGACTGCATTGTTGGTTTATTTATACATTAATTATTATTCAACATGTCCTTACCTGGTTTTGAACTCACAGCCTCTTGGTTCACAGCATTCCAAACTTCCTGCTACGCCACCATGTCTGTATCAGCAACTGATTTCACCTGTATTCCTACACTTTGGACTTCAATGTAAATCTCAGCTTTGTTAAAAATATACTCAAGAAAAACTATTATATTTGTCATAGAATAATATACCCCTCCAAAATTAGACAACTATGCAGAAAACCCTGTAATTGCCGAAATAAGTCAAAAGTCAAAATAAATCAGAGAATAAGTCAGATTAACTAAAATAGTAGTAGAGATGGCACTCTTTTCCAAAGTGATATATTTTATTTAACTAGGGAAGTCAATTAAGAACGAGTTCTTATTTTACAATAACAGCCTACCCCGGGCAAACCCTAATGACGCTGGGCTAATTGCACGCCATCCTATCGGACTTCCGATCACAGCTGGTCGTGATACAGCCTGGAATCAAACCAGGGTCTGTAGTGATGCCTCTAGCACTGATATGCAGTGCCTTAGACCACTTACGCCACCCGGGAGCCCAAAATGATTGGTAATGAATCTGTAGGGGACTTCTGAGCATGATGCAGACTTTGTTGCGTAGCAGAACAATCAGTGTACCTGAGATTGAGAGTTCAAATCCCAGGTGGGGTCATATTGAACAGTCAGCACTTGGTGGTCAAATGCAAACATATTTATACTATTTTAACTGAACAACATACCACTTACCTTAAAACCCCAATATCATTTAATTATTTCCCAAAATTAAAATACAAAAAACAACCTTTAAATCGTATTGAGCTGAAATGTTCAATTGTGAAAACAAAAGAGACACATGTAAGGTCAGTGGTATTACATTTAGAGTTCACATGTTAACACCACCTTTTCACATGTGAGGAGAATAACATGTTTTCACCTCCCATGTGAATTGCAGTTTCACATGTAAAATCTAATTCATAAGTACATTTGATTGTATCTTGTTATGTGGGTCCAAAATGAAAGCTTCAATACAACAACAATGTATACCAGGGGTATTTAACTCTTACCATATGATGACAGGAGGCTGCCAGTAATTCATCTCACCCACCTGGTGCCCCAGGTCTAAATCAGTCCCTTATTATAGGGTTGAGATTGAGGGGTGTAAACAATAGGAGATATACAGTTGAAGTCGGAAGTTTACATACACACAGGTTGGAGTCATTAAAACTTGTTTTTCAACCACTCCACAAATTTCTTGTTAACAGACTATAGTTTTGGCAAGTCGGTTATGGCATCTACTTTGTGCATGACACAAGTCACTTTTTAAACGATTGTTAACAGACAGATTATTTCACTTATAATTCACCGGATCACGTTTCCACTGGGTCAGAAGTTTACATACACTAAGTTGACTGTGCCTTTAAACAGCTTGGAAAATTCCAGAAAATGATGTCATGGCTTTAGAAGCTTCTGATAGGCTAATTGACATCATTTGAGTCAATTGGAGGTGTACCTGTAGATGAATTTCAAGGCCTACCTTCAAACTCAGTACCGCTTTGCCTGACATCATGGGAAAATCAAAAGAAATCAGCCAAGACCTCAGAAATAAAATGTGTAGACCTCCAAAAGACTGGTTCATCCTTGGGAGGAATTTCCAAATACCTGAATGCACCACGTTCATCTGTACAAACAATAATACGCAAGTATAAACACCATGGGACCACGTAGCCGTCATAACCTGAAAGGCCACTCAGCAAGGAAGAAGCCACTGCTCCGAAACTGTCAGAAAAAGCCAGAGTACGGTTTGCAACTGCACATGGGGACAATGATTGTACTTTTTGGAGAACTGTCCTCTGGTCTGATAAAAAAAATAGAAATGTTTGGCCATAACGACCATCTTTATGTTTGGATGAAAAGGCCAGGATAGGCTTGCAAGCCGAAGAACACCATCCCAACCGTGAAGCACAGGGGTGGCAGCAACATGTTGTGGAGGTGCTTTGCTGCAGGAGGGACTGGTGCACTTAAAAAAATAGATGGCATCATGAGGCAGATAAATTACGTGGATATATCGACGCAATATCTCAAGACATCGGTCAGGAAGTTAAAGCTTGGTCGCAAATGGGTCTTCCAAATGGACAATGACCCCAAGCATACTTCCAAAGTTGTGGCAAAATGGCTTAAGGACAACAAAGTCAAGGTATTAGAGTGGCCATCACAAAGCCCTGACCTAAATACTATAGAGAATTTGTGGGCAGAACTGAAAAAGCATGTGCGAGCCAGGAGGCCTACAAACCTGACTCAGTTACACCAGCCCTGTCAGGAGGAATGGGCCAAAATTCACCCAACTTATTGTTGGAAGCTTGTGGAAGGCTACCCGAAACGTTTGACCCAAGTTAAACAATTTACAGGCAAAGCTACCAAATATTAATTGAGAATATGTAAACTTCTGACCCACTGCGAATGTGATGAAATAAATAAAAGCTGAAAAATATAATTCTCTCTACTATTATTCTGACATTTCACATTCTGAAAATGAAGTGGTGATCCTAACTGACCTAAGACAGGGAATTTTTTACTTGGATTAAATGTAGGTATGCCGGTAGTTAAATCTTCAGAAAAGGAGTAAATATTTGTAAACTCAGCAAAAAAAGGAAAGTCCCCTCACTGTCAACTGTATTTATTTTCAGCAAACTTAACATGTGTACATATTTGTATGAACATAACAAGAGGCAACAACTGAGACATAAAATGAACAAGTTCCACAGACATAACAGACATGGAAAAATGTGTCCCTGAACAAAGGGGGGGTCAAAATTAAAAGTAACTGTCAGTATCTGGTGTGGCCACCAGCTGCATTAAGTACTGCAGTGCATCTCCTCCTCATGGACTGCACCAGATTAGCCAGTTCTTGCTGTGAGATGTTACCCCACTCTTCCACCAAGGTACCTGCAAATTCCCAGACATTTCTGGGGGGAATGGCCCTAGCCCTCACCCTCCGATCCAACTGGTCCCAGACATGCTCAATGGGATTGAGATCTGGGCTCTTTGCTGGCCATGGCAGAACACTGACATTCCTGTCTTGCAGGAAATCACGCACAGAACTAGTAGTATGGCTGGTGGCATTGTCATGCTGGAGGGTCATGTCAGGATGAGCCTGCAGGAAGGGTACCACATGAGGGAGGAGGATGTCTTCCCTTTAACGCACAGCGTTGAGATTGCCTGCAATGACAACAAGCTCATTCCGATAATGATGTGACACACCGCCCCAGACCATGACAGACCCTCCACCTCCAAATCTATCCCGCTCCAGAGTACAGGCCTCAGTTTAACGCTCATTCCTTCGATGATAAACATGAATCCGACCATCAACCCTGGTGAGTCAAAACAACGACTCGACAGTGAAGAGCACTTTTGCCAGTCCTGTCCGTTCCTGCGATGGTGGGTTTGTGCCCATAGGCGACGTTGTTGCCTGTGATGTCTGGTGAGGACCTGGCTTACAACAGGCCTACAAGCCATTAGTCCAGCGTATCTCATTTTATTGGGGTAGGTCTGAGCACTGATGGAGGGATTGTGTGTTCCTGGTATAACTCGGGCAGTTTCGGGCAGTTGTTGTGACCATCCTGTACCTGTCCCGCTGGTGTGATGTTTGGATGTACCGATCCTGTGCAGGTGTTGTTACACGTGGTCTGTCACTGCGAGGACGATCAGCTGTCCGTCCTGTCTCTCTGTAGCGCTGTCTTAGGCGTCTCACAGAACGGACATTGCAATTTATTGCCTTGGCCACATCTGCAGTCCTCATGCCTTGCAGCATGCCTAAGGCACGTTCACGCAGATGAGCAGGGACCCTGGGCATCTGTCTTTTGGTGTTTTTCAGAGTCATTAGAAAGGCCTCTTTAGTGTCCTAAGTTTTCATAACTGTGACCTTAATTGCCTACGATCTGTAAGCAGTTAGTGCCTTAATGACCATTCCACAGGTGCATGTTAATAGTTTATGGTTCATTGAACAAGGGAAACAGTGTTTAAGCCCTTTACAATGAACATCTGTGAAGTCCTTTGGATTTTTACGAATTATCTTTGAAAGACAAGGTCCTGAAAAAGGGACGTTTCTTTTTTGTTGAGTTTATATGGTATCAAAAGCAAACTCGATTAATGAAATATCAAAAGAGGACACAATAGCTACCCCCCCCAAACCCCCTCAGGAAACATGCTGGTACAGTTACAACCCAAAGCCAGACTGGTGCACAGACAGAGACAGAGAGACAATGGCTACTGGAGACTCACAGACAATGGACAGCTAATCTGACTGTTCCCCTGGCTGGAGAGAGAGAGAGGAAAAGAGAGAGAAAGAGAGAGCGAGAGAGAGAAGGGGTGGAGAGAAAGGGGGATAGAGAAAGGGGGATAGAGAAAGAAAGAGGGATGGAGAGAAAGGGGGGTGGGGAGAGAGCGATGCGATGGAGAGAGAGAGAGAGCGATGGAGAGAGAGAGAGAGAGAGAGAGAGAGAGAGAGAGAGAGAGAGCTTATCCTACAGAACGTTTGATGTGGGATTTCTGTGTGGGCTATCCTCTACCATTGAACCCCTACTTTTCCCTGTCCTTTGCTCTCTCCCTCTCTCTCCAGCTCTCAATCCCTTTTCCCCTTCTTCGCGGCTGTCACGTTCTACCTTTCCACCACTCCACCCTTTAACCCTCAACCCCTTTATTCTTCCTCTGCCCCATCCCTCCTTCCTTACCCTCCTCTACCTCTCCATCCTTTTATCCTTTGACTCCTCCAGTCTCTATCCTCTTCACCAAGATATCCCTATCTTCTCCACCCTCCCCTCCCTCCATCCCCCTCTCTCCGTGGGCTGATTTGCTTCGCTCGGCGGCAGCAGCGGGCATTTGACAGGCCTGCTGTGAGAAGATAGTGCCATTGAATAAGGGCCCATGGGGGAGGAGGGTAAAAACGGGTGAAGTGGTATTAGCTGGTGAAAGGGTTGGCACGGCCTACACCGAAGGATCCCAGGGAGGAGACTTAGCCAAGCACACAGCTTATACCCGTCTGTGACAGTACTGCTAACCAGACTGACTTTTCTACCCTGGACCAGGCCGGACAGACAGACAGGAGAGGAGAGGAGAGGAGAGGAGAGGAGAGGAGAGGAGAGGAGAGGAGAGGAGAGGGAGGAGAGGAGAGGAGAGGAGAGGGAGGAGAGGAGAGGAGAGGAGAGGAGAGGAGAGGAGAGGAGAGAGGAGAGGAGAGGAGAGGAGAGGATGATAAGAGGGAGGGGAGGAGGATAGGGTAGGAGAATAGAGAATAAGAGACAATACCTGTGAAAATAATCTACAACAAAGCAAACTGCTACAGAAAACAAGATCAGATACACTCTTACTGATTCCATACCCAGACACGGGAAACAATGTAGAGGGTATTGATATGAATTATGTCTGTGTCCTAGTGAGATGTCACAGTCTAGGAGAGGTCAGGGTGACCTACCTGGTCAATGGTCAAGTCAGGGCTAGGGCTCAGGGTTAGCGGTTAGAAGTCAGGGTGTAAGTGATTGGCCCCTAGCAGCGCAGCAGCCATCGACGCAGAGGGTCGGGGGGCCAGCATCCCATCAGTCTTTATCTGCGTCCCAAATGGCACCCTATTCCCTATATAGTGCATTACTTTTGACTCAATGCTGTCCAGTGCCCATAGGGTCAAAAGTAGTGCACTGTACAGGGAATGGGGTACCATTTCGGACACAGTTGTTGGACACAGCCCGGTGACACGTTTGTTTGGCTGACAGCCACCTTCCTTCGCCTCTGACATGACGTCCTGACCTTAAATCTCCTGAGACAGAGAAAGTCACTGAGCCCCAGCCACTCTGTTATACAAGAGCTATATATAGACTGGAGAGGAGGAGGAAAAGGGATGGGAGAGGAAGATAGGAGAGGACAGAGGATAAGAGGAGAGGGGGAGGAGAGGAGAAAGTAGGAGGAGATGAAGACAGGAGAGGAGGAGGAAAGAGGAGGAGGACAAGAGGGGAAGAAGAGAGAAGGGGAAGAAGAAAGGAGGGGAAGAGGAGGGAATGAGAGGAGAGGACCTCATTTAATCATTTGGACAGTCTGGATTAGTGATTGGTTCAATGTCCATCTCGCTCAGCTCTCACTCTCCTTTCTCTCTTTCTTTCTTTCTTTCTTTCTTTTTTTCTTTCTTTCTTTCTTTCTTTCTTTCTTTCTTTCTTTCTTTCTTTCTTTCTTTCTTTCTTTCTTTCTTTCTTTCTTTCTTTCTTTTTCTTTCTTTCTTTCTTTCTTTCTTTCTTTCTTTCTGTCTCTCTTTATCTCTGTCTCTGTGTGTCTGTGTGTCTGATGGTGGGTGCTTTTATTTAGCAGGATGTGTCATTGTTTATAAATCCTGATCCTGCCTCTGCCCTGACCAGCCATGCCAGTTGAGAGATAAAGATGGAGAGAGAGAAGAGTGAGAGACAAAGAGAGAGAGAGAGCAGATCTATCTGTTTGTCTGTCTGTCTGTCTGTCTGTCTGTCTGTCTGTCTATCTATCTATCTATTTATCTATCTATATATCTACAGTATCTCTCTAATTCTCTCTCTTCCTCCCTCTCTCTGCTTGTTGTATAATATGAGCTGTAGTCGTGTTAATACCAATCCCTTCCTGACTTCACCCACACACAGACTGTTCTCTAGGTCACTGACTGGCAATTGACATTTTACGCACCATAGTTGTAGGATTACTTAGTTGTCGTTGCCTTGCAATACAAGCAGAGAAAAACCTAACTTCTCTCAGCTGTAAGACATGCACGCAGGGCAGTGGAGGACATTTGGGCAGTGCTCTAACACACAGAAGGCAGGTGTCAATTGGTTTATTCAACAAAATCATTGCGACATATGCATTGGAAACGGCAGATATAAATGTACAAAAATGTTCATTCATTCGAAAGGCGTGGATTTTTGTTTTGTCAAACTTTATTGCCACTAATTTGAATGGAAACAGTGTTTTTGGAATAAATTATGATTGCCAGATATTTTTGAAGGTACGCGGGCACATGATGTCATCACGTAACTATAAACACCACTCCACATTGAATTCTAAATGCCTACTGCTTGCTAAATATATATTTTTTAACTATAAAAAATTATGTTTCTTTGCAGGACTAGGATTGTCCTGACTTTCAAGAATGCCTGAATTCTGTTTCAATATCAAATTATTCCAGATCTACAGGAGTGTAAGTCTCACCATGCCACAGACCATGGCGATACGTTGGCACATGAGAATTATTAGTATATGGCAAATATTAGTCAATTTCTGCATTCTATCCATGGATTTTCGCAGGCTACCTGAGACATGAAACAGATAGGTGGGAGGGCATACAGGCTACCTGAGACATGAAACAGATAGATGGGAGGGCATACAGGTTACCTGAGACATGAAACAGATAGGTGGGAGGACATACAGGCTACCTGAGACATGAAACAGATAGGTGGGAGGACATACAGGCTACCTGAGACATGAAACAGATAGGTGGGAGGACATACAGGCTACCTGAGACATGAAACAGATAGGTGGGAGGACATACAGGCTGTCACCAACATATAATTTCACAATTGGCCTAAATGGGTAATGTAAACACTACATTTTTATTTGACACTATAGGTTTTTGCAAAAACACATTTTTTGGGGTGTGTGACGCACCCTAGCAGGCAATTGTTGCATCTATTTTCTATACAAACTTCCTAATTGTTGCCAAAATATCACTGGACAAGTTCATGGAAACAAAGCTAGTGACTTTTGGAAAGATTGCACACAAAAAAATGAGGGTTCCTCAAAGGTTCTTTGGGAAGGGTGATGGTTCTATGTGGAACTATTCTGACCCAAATAACCCTTTGATCCCTTCAATGGTTCTTTGCCGTTCAGAAAGGGGTTATTTCATGTTGTAGTGATGATTAAAATATAGGGTTGGCGTCTCAATATAATATTTGGGGGGGGGGCATGGTTTGAGAACAACTGTGAGTAAGAGTGTCATGTCAGTTTATCTAATTTGCGGTGTTATGCCATTACATTTTAAAAATGACTATGGCCAGTGACAGTGTCTTGAGAAAGATGGTTATCAAACCTCTTCTCAGGGACCCCCAGCTGTTCCAGGGCTAGCACACCTTATTCAACTGGTCAATTAACACAATAATAACATCAATGGAATTTTAACAATATAATATGCCTAACCAGAATAAAAAACCCTGTATGGTTCTTCACATGATTTGTTGTTGAACCTTTGAGATTGAGAAAGATCCACAAAAGGATAGTAAAACCAAAACACACACACACACACACACACACACACACACAGCCTCCAGACGTCTGACCCATACACCTTTCCACTGGCGTGAGACAGGCAGACAGACAGACAGACAGACAGACAGACAGACAGACAGACAGACAGACAGACAGACAGACAGACAGACAGACAGACAGACAGACAGACAGACAGACAGACAGACAGACAGACAGACAGACAGACACACACAGACACACACACAGACACACAGACACACAGACACACAGACACACAAACACACACACTCTCCCTCTCAGGTGGCCATGGCACATTCAGGATAATGTAGTTAATGTGAGTTGAGACAGGAACAAGGGTCAGCTAGTCCCCCAGACAGATACAATAGTTCTGAATGACAGTGGAGACTATGAACTGATAGAAATAGACATTAGACTATTAGAGAATGTCAGGGCTGAGAGAGAACCAGAGAGTGAACGAGGCATTGTGTGTGTGTGTGTGTGTGTGTGTGTGTGTGTGTGTGTGTGTGTGTGTGTGTGTGTGTGGCACACATGCATACCTACACAGTCTTGCACAGCTAACCTTGTGGGGACATACAATTCAGTCCCATTCAAAATCGTATTTTCCCTAAACCTAACCTGTACCCTAACTCCTAAACCTAAAACTAACCATAGCTCCTAACCCTAAACCCAATTCTAAACCTAACACTAATTCTAACCTTAACCCTAAACCCCCCAGATATAGCATTTGACCTTATGGGGACCAACAAAATGACCCCAGTTGGTCGCCAAAAAAACTCTTCTTGTGGGGACTTCTGGTCCCTACAAGTTTGGTTAAAAATGTCCACACACACACACACACACACACACACACACACACACACACACACACACACACACACACACACACACACACACACACACACACACACACACACATACACACACACACACACACACACACAGGGGTCAATGTGCCCAGGGCTTGAGGAGACATTATTGGATTGGATGACAAGGCAAAGCTACCAATAACATGTCACCTCTAAGGAGTCGTATGCCCTGTGCCCTGTTCCGTCTTAACCACAGCCTGTCAATATCACATAGTACACAACTCATCAGGCCAGGCTTTCATAGGAACACACACACAAACACACCCAGCACACACACACACGCAAGCAAAATTGAATGGCATACATAACCCTCTCTTTAACTCTCTCTCTCGCTCTCTTTTTTTTCTCTCTCTATACTGCAAACAGACACTCAAATACCAAGAGCATGTCATTTTTCGAGGTTTACTAGTAGGCCACTGGCTCTGTGGCATGACAAGTTGCTTAGCTAAACTTGAAATAAAAAATACAAAAATAGAAAAGATTTTTGAAAAACCTGCAATTTCCTGATTTAGAATTCTAATACCTGAAATGAACCAATTGCAATAGAATGTCTCACACTGTGGTATATTTATATTCCATTAAAATCATATATCTGTGTATCAGGGCTTCTGTTAACCGGTAATTGCCAGCTTTTGGCCGATAAAAACAATGAAAAGCAAATTAATAAAATTATTGTCGGCCAAATTGCCCCCCCAAAAAAATCCTATTGCAAAATCATGCTTTTTATTCATGAATGAAAATGTCAGTTGATGGAAATACATTTCATGCTTATCGGTTTATAAGTTCATTTGGTACATTTTGTGCAATTAAATTGTGGCGTGTTTCCTTAGCCGTCATGTATCTTGTTTTTTACACGCGCTCAACATCCAGACCCTATTTTGAGTGGAAAATTCCTATCACTTGTCAGACAGCGCTAGAGCTGCTGCTGCTCCTCTGCTTGTTGCTGCTGGAGTGAAACCTGCTTTTATGAGCGCCAGTCATTGCTCAACAATCTTAAATGTAAGAGCTGGTTAATTTTTAGGATTGTACCCAGTTTTTCAATTTTCACCTAAAATGACATACCCAAATCTAACTGCCTGTAGCTCAGGACCTGAAGCAAGGATATGCATATTCTTGATACCATTTGAAAGGAAACACTTTGAAGTGTGTGGAAATGTGAAATTAGTGTGGGAGAATATAACACATTAGATCTGGTAATTATTTGTATCATCTTTGAAATGCAAGAGAAAGGCCATACTTTCAGATAGCAGTCTACTGTAGGTGTAATTTAGATTTTGGCCAACAGATGGCAGCAGTGTGTGTGCAAAGTTTCAGACTGATCCAGTGAAGAATTACATTACTGCACAATATTTTGTATCAAGTCTGCCAGGAGTTTGGCCAAATGTACCGAATTGGTCAACTGATACATTTTCAAGTAAATAACAATGGAGAACTATGGTAATAAATTCTATGGTAATAAAAATTCAAGTTTTCACACCTAGGAATGTCATTAATTATGGAACATTATCTCAAACACTAACTTTCACACATCTAAATGACCAGGTGGGGTGGGTGTGGAGCCAGAGACAGCAGTGGGGTCAAACTGTAGACCCCAGTTCCTATATTTCAACATAAAAATGTATTTTATCAAACAAAACTTAGCTACATTTTATTTACGTTAGCAACAACGGTCCTGGTTTAGGGACACCCATCCCATAGAGGTTAAAAACAGTTTTGATGCCCAAGATTAAAATAGATACTATTTTTATTTCTAAACTGGTAATTGAAGAGAGCCTCCATTTGCCATTCAAGTGCATAGGCAATGGTAAGCAGGCTAACAGTGCGTCACGGTCCATCCTATTTGTTCCATCTTTACATTCCTCCTCTTTCTAAATTTCTCACAAAGATTTTCATCTCGGTCCCATAATGAACCGCTCACATCAGGTGCACTGTTTAGAATGGTGTGTTCCTGTGAATTGCATTTTGGCAAATGTTTGAAAAGTATGTTTTGTTGGCTGCTTCATTACAGGAGTTGCATGTTCTGTTAAGATGAATTACCATAATCTGAATTTGTGTTATTGTCATTCTGAGGAACCATGGGTGGACACCATCATGGGTTACGCACCCAATGCATATGGGTACGGTAAATTCCTCAAATGGCCAGTAAATTAAAATGATACCGGTCATGTTGTCCTAAAGGAATCCCTGCTATGTATATAGCCATATGCTGCTATAACCACATTTTCTGGGTGACGTATGATGGCCTATATTTTTTTAAAGAATCATTTTATTTAACTAGGCAAGTCAGTTAAGAACAGGTTCTTATTTACAATGACGGCCTACCCTGGCCAAACCCTAACCCGGATAACACTGGGCCAATTGTGCACTGCCCTATGGGAGTGCCAATCACAGCCAGTTGTGATACAGCCTGGAATCAAACCAGGGTCTGTAGTGACACCTTGAGCACTAAGATGCAGTGCCTTAGACCGCTGCACTACACGGGAGCCTATAGAGTACATAGTAACAAAAGAAACTATGGTTACACCCTAAACGACACCCCATTCCCTGTATACAGTGGGGCAAAAAAGTATTTAGTCAGCCACCAATTGTGCAAGTTCTCCCACTTAAAAAGATGAGAGAGGCCTGTAATTTTCATCATAGGTACACTTCAACTATGACAGACAAAATGAGAAAAAAATCCAGAAAATCACGTTGTAGGATTTTTAATGAATTTATTTGCAAATTATGGTGGAAAATAAGTATTTGGTCACCTACAAACAAGCAAGATTTCTACAATGTGATTTTCTGGATTTTTTTTTCTCATTTTGTCTGTCACAGTTGAAGTGTACCTATGATGAAAATACAGGCCATCTTTTTAAGTGGGAGAACTTCCACAATTGGTGGCTGACTAAATACTTTTTTGCCCCACTGTAGATCACTATTTCATTTCTCACAGAGCGTGAAACACTTATGAATGCAAAGGAAATAGTAGTGATTATTCATGTATAGCTAAGTCTAATCTACTACCATATCACTATAAGTATCTGCGACGAAAGCATATGAGATCCATCATGTTCCCTCTCTTAATTCCTGTAATATTTCATTTGTTATGTAAATGTGATTCATTCACCGTCTGCTCGGCTGAAGATAACTTCCACTCTTAAAATGACGGTGCTTCTTTTACTCTTTTGTTCTCTTCTGGACCCATTGGAGAGTTTGCCAAATAACCTTTCTTGTCCCGCCTGCCTTAATGGATGCTTGGGGGTCTAATCTACCTGTAAGAACAGATCTAGGTTTAGCCTAAACCACACCTAATCTTAGCCATAACCAATGGGAGGTACACTACAAAACTGACCTCAAATCAGTTCTTGGGGCTTCTACTTCTTTTCAATCCTTCCTGGAGCGTGCTTTAGTCACAACGGGGGCAGGAGGTGTTTCAGAGGCACAGGGAGGGAGTGTTTGGAGTGTGTAAAAATGCACAAAGAGGATGTGTGTGTGGAGAGTTTGTTTGTGTGAGGGTGGAGTGTGTGGGGATTAGTGAAAGGAACACTGATGAGGGAATAGTCTGTGCCAAGGAGAGACGTTAATCCAGCTCTCACATGGTGACAGCCAGAGAGAGAGGGGTGTCCACACCCCCTCCACACACCACTCCCCTCTCAGAAGCTCCCAAGGTGGGCAACACCGTAACACATACCTCTACTTCACCCTTTCTCCTATGGGCCGCACGAACACACGCACACAGAGGTGAACAGGTGGAGAGACACGCAGGCAAGCAGACTCTCACACACGCAGAGAGGAAGAGTAGTCTGAAAATGGATAGCGGATGTCTTTGAAGCAATATATCACTTTTTTATACTTCTTTTTTTATACTACTTTCAGCGTGTGCATGTGTGTTTTTGTGTTTGTTTATGTATGTGTGTGTTTATTGTATTGTGCTGTAGAGAGGCGTATCCTCTATGCCTCCCTCTCTTCATCTCCCCTCCATCCTCCCCCTGTCCTCCCTCCTCTCCTCCCTCCATCCTTCCCCTGTCCTCCCCCTCTCCTCCCTCCTCTCCTCCCTCCATCCTCCCCCTGTCCTCCCCCTTCTCCTCCCTCCTCTCCTCCCTCCATCCTCCCCCTGTCCTCCCCCTCTCCTCCCTCCTCTCCTCCCTCCATCCTCCCCCTCTCCTCCCTCCTCTCCTCCCTCCATCCTCCCCCTGTCCTCCCTCCCTCCTCTCCTCTCCTCCCTCCATCCTCCCCCTGTCCTCCCCGCTCTCCTCCCTCCATCCTCCCCCTGTCCTCCCCCTCTCCTCCCTCCTCTCCTCCCTCCATCCTCCCCCTGTCCTCCCCCCCTCTCCTCCCTCCTCTCCTCCCTCCATCCTTCCCCTGTCCTCCCCCTCTCCTCCCTCCCTCCTCCTCCCTCCATCCTCCCCCTGTCCTCCCCCTCTCCTCCCTCCTCTCCTCACTCCATCCTCCCCCTGTCCCCCCTCTCCTCCCTCCTCTCCTCCCTCCATCCTCCCCCTGTCCTCCCCCTCTCCTCCCTCCTCTCCTCCCTCCATCCTCCCCCTGTCCTCCCTCCCTCCTCTCCTCTCCTCCCTCCATCCTCCCCCTGTCCTCCCCGCTCTCCTCCCTCCATCCTCCCCCTGTCCTCCCCCTCTCCTCCCTCCTCTCCTCCCTCCATCCTCCCCCTGTCCTCCCCCCCTCTCCTCCCTCCTCTCCTCCCTCCATCCTTCCCCTGTCCTCCCCCTCTCCTCCCTCCTCTCCTCCCTCCATCCTCCCCCTGTCCTCCCCCTCTCCTCCCTCCTCTCCTCACTCCATCCTCCCCCTGTCCTCCCTCCCTCCTCCTCCCTCCTCTCCTCCCTCCATCCTCCCCCTGTCCTCCCCCTCTCTCCTCCCTCCTCTCCTCCCTCCATCCTCCCCTGTCCTCCCTCCTCTCCTCCCTCCTCTCCTCCCTCCATCCTCCCCCTGTCCCCCATAGTTCTGGTACATGGTATTAGTTTAAAGGCAGTGAGGGGAGACTAAGCTGTCCGTAAACTCGGAGAGACAATGCATTCTTTTTAATTAAGCAATTAATATAACTTGACAACTTTGTTGGGCACATTAGTTATTCTAATGTGTCTGAGAGACGTTCACTTTGGTAAATGAGTCGTAAGAAGGAGAGGAGAGTGCTATCTGACTGAAGTCCTGTTTCCACTTAAAGGATCCTCTATATCTCTCTCTATCTCTCTTTTTCTTTCTCTCTCTCTCTCTTTCTCTGGCACGCTATTCGGCTAAAAGTGTCCACATTTTTTCACGTGAAAACTAATTTGCACTCTCACAAACATTTGATGTGAAAATGTAACTCCCACGTGAAATTGCATTTTCAAAACTTTCAAATCTCAAAGTCATGGAATCACATGTTGTAAATTTGCATCCCAATGTTGTCATATTTTTTAACATGAAATCATGTTTTCACATGTTATCACATTAGCTTCTCATAAGATCACACGTAATCACATGTCAAATCAAATAAACTTCAACTGTACATGTGGGTAGAGTTATTAAAGTGACTTATGCATAGATAACAACAGAGAGTAGCCTTGGCGCTCCGGTTCCTCATGCCATGCGGTAGCAGAGAGAACAGTCTATGACTAGGCTGGCTGGAGACTTAGACAATTTTTAGGGCCTTCCTCTGACACCGCCTGGTATAAAGGTCCTGGATGGCAGGAAGCTTGGCCACAGTGATGTGCTGGGCTGTACACACTAGCCTCTATAGTTTCATGTGGTCGGAGGCAGAGCAGTTGCCATACCAGGCAGTGATGCAACCAGTCAAGATGCTCTCAATGGTGCAGCTGTAGAACCCTTTGAGGATCTGAGGACCCATACCAAATATTTTCAGTCTCCTGAGGGGAAATAGGTTTTGTCGTGCCCTGTTCACGGCTGTCTTTGTGTGCTTGGACCATGTTAGTTTGTTGGTGATGTGGACACCAAAGAACTCGAAGCTCTCAAACTGCTTCACTACAGCCCCATCAATGATAATGGGGGCGTGCTCGGTCCTCCTTTTCCTGTAGTCCACAATAATCTCCTTAGTCTTGATCATGTTGAAGGAGAGGTTGTTGTCCTGACACCACAAGGCCAGGTCTCTGACCTCCTCCCTACGTGCTGTCTCGTCGTTGTTGGTGATCAGGCCTACCACGGTTGTGTCATCGGCAAACTAGACGATGGTGTTGGTCGGGGTGCCGTTTTTTTTATTGACAATGTACTAATACAACTAACGGTTTCTTTTTCTTTTTCATGTTTTTGGCAAAAAGTAATAACATCCAGAGAGCCTTTGTATTGCCCAACCCACTCCCTCTATTTATTTACAAAGGAAGGTGGGTGTAGTCCGCGAGTGGTGGAAATTAACCTGTTAGCTTGTTCATAGTGAAATAGGCAACTTTTGCTCTCCTAACATTAGTTACTTAATATCTTCACAGAGTGTTTACATTTCACTCCTCTTTTAGCCAACATTTAATCAATGCAGGCAAACTTTTAGCAAGCTATTCATACTAAATTAGTTGTCGCTGCCCCTGCCTGGTGCCAGGCCCAACAGATGCAGCTTCAGGCTCAGCAGCCCTGTCTCTCCATCCCCATACCCCTGAACCAGCCCTACTCCCAACTGAAGAAGGAGGTAAACAGCATTGTATTGAATGACATGTCATTTGGCATAATTGCAGGTACTGCAATGCATTGAGATCAGGAATGTGATTCTCCAGTCAGGAAAAACCTCACTTGACTCAGAGGCAACCAATATCAGAGCCTTAAAGGAAGAGATGCAGGCTCTTAGAGATGAATGGGAGTCTCTCTTGTCTGAGGCAACACTGATTGCTACGCAAATGGATGTTGCACCTCAATTTAGCAAGGAACACAGCCACCAGAGGAAAAGGAAGAGATTCCATGATGAGACCTCTCAAGAGGAGACAGCTCAGGACAGTGCACCAACGGAGTTTCGGAACACAGTGGTTTCTATGGCTATGGACAACATCATAAGTGACTTGGACATTAGGTTCCACACCACTGCAAAATTATAGAAGAATTTTCTGCTGTTCTGAAAGTTGGGCAGATTAGTGAGGATAAAGTCCTTTCTGTGTGCCAACCACTGATCATGAAGTATTCCAGAGTATTCTTACACCTGAGTTTCAACACAAAGTAAGACACCTGAACAATGTATATCCTGCCAGTTTCCTCCTTAACTTGTCCCCTCTTGGTCTCCCGAATGCAATTTGCATTTTTGGAGAAGTGTGCATTGCTTTACATATATTTTGCACACTGCCTGTGTCTGTTGCTGGTGATAAAAAGCTCTTTGAGGTCCACTATGTCCCAGGACAGGCTTTGCAGTCATGCCATGCTGTCCATTGAAAGTCAGTTAGCTAGAAAGCTGGACTTCAAAGACTTGATCAGTGACTTTGCTAACAAGAAGGCTCAGCGCTGGGATCTTGGTGAATAAGGCTGAGCAAGGGCCAGTGATAACTGTTAAATGGCATGTCTATGGATATTGGATCACTACACACATGATGCCCACAGGCCGAGAACAAGACTGAGAACAAGATAAATCACAAAGTAATAGCTGGATTGCCATAAAATTTGATGTGCACAATCAAGACCCCAAGTGGAAGAAACCTATTGATTTGGTGACCACTTGACCTTTCCTCTAGCGCCACCTTCAGGCCTTCTCATTTAAATTTCCATTTTGTTTTCCATTTTCCATTTCCACTTGTACAGTTGCTTATTTTCTAGTTGATATGTACAGTTGAAGTTGGAAGTTAACATACACTGTAGCAAAATACATTTAAACTCAGTTTTTCACAAGGCATTTAATCCTAGTAAGAATTCCCTGTTTTAGGTCAGTGAGGATCACCACTTTATTTTAAGAATGTGAAATGTCAGAATAATAGTAGAGAGAATTAATTATTTCAGATTTGATTTCTTTCATCACATTCCCAGTGGTTCAAACGTTTAAATACACTCAGTTAGTATTTGGTAGCATTGCCATTAAATTGTTTAACTTGGGTCAAAAGTTTCGGGTAGCCTTCCACAAGCTTCCCACAATAAGTTGGGTGGATTTTGGCCCATTCCTCCTGACTGAGCTTGTGAAACTGAGTCAGGTTTGTAGGCCTTTGTGATGGCCACTTCAATACCTTGACTTTGTTGTCCTTAAGCCATTTTGCCACAACTTTGGAAGTATGCTTTGGGTCATTGTCCATTTGGAAGATCCATTTGCGACCAAGCTTTAACTTCCTGACTGATGTCTTGAGATGTTGCTTCAATATGTCCACATACTTTTACTTCCTCTTGATGCCATCTATTATGTGAAGTGCGTCAGTCCCTCCTTCAGCAAAGCACCCCCACAACATGATGCTGCCACCCACGTGCTTCACGGTTGGGATGGTGTTCTACGGCTTGCAACTCCCCCTTTTCCTCCAAACATAACGTTGGTCATTATGGACAGACAGTTCTATTTTTGTTTCATCAGACCAGAGGACATTTTTCCAAAAAGTACGATCTTTGTCCCCATGTGAAGTTGCAAACCATAGTCTGCCTTTTTTATGGAGGTTTTGGAGCAGTGGCTTCTTCCTTGCTGAGTGGCCTTTCAGGTTATATCGATATAGGACTTGTTTCACTGTGGATACAAATACTTTTGTACCTGTTTCCTCCAGCATCTTCACAAGGTCCTTTGCTGTTGTTCTGAGATTGATTTGCACTTTTCGCACCAAAGTACATTCATCTCCAGGAGACAGAACACGTCTCATTCCTGAGCGGAATGACTGCTGTGTGGTCCCATGGTTTTTATACTTGCATACTATTGTTTGTACAGATGAACGTGGTACCTTCAGACATTTTGAAATTGCTCCCAAGGATGAACCAAATTTGCAGTCTACAATTTTTTTTCTGGGGTCTTGGCTGATTTCTTCTGATTTTCCCATAATGTCAAGCAGAGAGGCACTGTGTTTGAAGGTAGGCCTTGAACTACATCCACAGGTACACCTCCAATTGACTCAAATGAAGTTAATTAGCCTATCAGAAGCTTCTAAAGCCATGACATAATTTTCTGGAATTTTCCAAGCTGTTTAAAGGCACAGTCAGCTTAGTGTATGTAAACTTCTGACCCACTGGAAATGTGAAGTGAAATAATCTGTCTGTAAAACATTTGTTGGAAACATTACTTGTGTCATGCACAAAGTAGATGTCCTAACCGACTTCCCAAAATTATAGTTTGCTAACAAGAATATGTGGAGTGGTTGAAAAAACTAGTTTTAATGACTCCAACCAAAGTGTATGTAAACCTCCGACTTCAACTGTGTACTTAGTTCAGAAACTGCTGCTGTTTTTTTTGTTATATCATTCTATAGATGATAATGTTAATTTATTTTAATTGAAGAGGTTAATGTATATTTAAGTTATATTTATTTGAAGTTATTCATTAATGTTAAGAGAAGTTTCCATTCAATATTTTTCACATTAAAATTACATTTAGACTGTAAAATGTATTTCTTGTAGAGGGTATCAGCCTTGCATCAATTAGTGAATTCCAATGTATGCAGAATGTTACATGCATGTCTGCACAGTGTTACATTTTCACAGCTCACTGTCAGTAAATATCGCACAGTAAATATTGGACTACAAGAGAGTTGCAAGCCTGCAAAGATAGAGTTATTTAAATCTCTGAATGGGTCGATTGGGCTCTGGAGGTGTGTGGTTACAGCAATTGCACAGGGTTGGTGTGGCCTGTCTTGGTGGGGCCCAATGTGATGTCTTTTCATGGGGCCCAAAACCCCTGGCAGCGCCCCTGGGTGTGGGAGTCGTGCCTGGTCATGCAGTGATGTAAAACACGTGATCACGTGAAATTCATGTCGTTTTTCCAAAAAGGAACATACACACACACGTCTCAGGCATTTAGTTTATGTTGTATTTAGTTAAAGAGCTGCCATGTTTTTGCAAGTAAAATGAAGGACGCAGGGTAGAAACCATTTTCCTCTGTCTGACAGGGGCCATTTGTGTCAAGGAGGGAAGGGATATGAAACACACAACTTTTAGCCACAGTTTATTGTGGGCTTGGCAGGGACACTGATGGGGACTGACCGGCTGGAAACGGCCGCTCGCTCCTCCTGAAACAGGGAATTATGGGTGAAAGAAAGGGCTGACCTCAGAGTTTAAGGAACAGAATGGTTGCCATAGTAGCCAGGCTGGACTTCACTCTAGTGTAGGGGATTTCCCAAGCCTGCACATATTTGTTCCAGAACCAACATTAACACCCCTGATTCAAGGGGTAGTCAAGGGCTTGTGTTGGTGTGTGTATGTGTTCAGTGTCACCCAACTTCACTGGACATTTTCTCACTTTCTTGTGTTATAGTTAATATAATAATTCATAATCAATGTGAAGGAAATCGCATCTTCATTATTATTACAAATAAATAGCATATTATACAGTAATGTGCATGAGCTTGTCTGGCTCCCCTCCTTATCCCTATACCAGCCAGGTCACACAAGATAGATTTCAGTATTCAACGTTTGCCCAGGTCCGTAGGATGTCGGGAGATGCCTTCAAGACCGTCCCCTAGGGGCAACTTGAGTGCCTATTACCATCTAGTAGGCTTGCAGCTTGCTAGGGTGTTGTGGATGGAGATAGAGGAGGGGATTAAACCTGTCGCACTGACTCCTCCACCTCATCCCTTTAGTCTTGCCCTACTCCCCCACCTCATCCCTTTAGCCTTGCCCTACTGTCCCACCTCATCCCTTTGGCCTTGCCCTACTTTCCCACCTCATCCCTTTAGCCTTGCCCTACTCCCCCACCTCATCCCTTTAGCCTTGCCCTACTGTCCCACCTCCTTCCTTTATCCTTGTCCTACTCCCCCACCTCATTCCTTTAGCCTTGTGCTACTCCCCCACCTCATTCCTTTAGCCTTGTCCTACTACCCCCCCCCACCTTATTCCTTTAGCGTTGTCCTACTACCCCACCTCATTCCTCTAGCGTTGTTCTACTCCCCCACCTCATTCCTCTAGCGTTGTTCTACTCCCCCACCTCATTCCTCTAGCATTCCTACTACTCCCCCACCTCATTCCTCTATCGTTGTTCTACTCCCCCACCTCATTCCTCTAGCATTGTCCTACTCTCCCACCTCATTCCTCTAGCGTTGTTCTACCTCATTCCCCCACCTCATTCCTCTAGCATTGTCCTACTCCCCCACCTCATTCCTCTAGTGTTGTTCCCCTACCTCCCCCACCTCATTCCTCTAGCATTGTCCTACTCTCCCACCTCATTCCTTTAGCCTTGTCCTACTAACCCCACCTCATCCCTTTAGCCTTTTCCTACTCCACCACCTCATCCCTTTAGCCTTGTCCTACTCCCCCACCTCATTCCTCTAGCATTGTCCTACTCTCCCACCTCATTCCTTTAGCCTTGTCCTACTAACCCCACCTCATCCCTTTAGCCTTTTCCTACTCCACCACCTCATCCCTTTAGCCTTGTCCTACTCCCCCACCTCATTCCTCTAGCCTTTTCCTACTCCTACCACCTCATCCCTTTAGCCTTTTTTTTCCTACTCCCCTTTAGCCTTTGTCCTCTCCCCTACCTCATTCATTTAGCCTTGTCCTACTCCCCACCTCATTCCTCTAGCCTTGTCCTACTCCCCCACCTCATTCATTTAGCCTTGTCCTACTCCACCACCTCATTCCTCTAGCCTTGTCCTACTCCCCCACCTCATTCCTTTAGCCTTGTCCTACTAACCCCACCTCATCCCTTTAGCCTTTTCCTACTCCACCACCTCATCCCTTTAGCCTTGTCCTACTCCCCCACCTCATTCCTCTAGCCTTTTCCTACTCCACCACCTCATCCCTTTAGCCTTTTCCTACTCCCCCACCTCATTCATTTAGCCTTGTCCTACTCCCCCACATCATTCCTCTAGCCTTGTCCTACTCCCCCACCTCATTCATTTAGCCTTGTCCTACTCCCCCACCTCATTCCTCTAGCCTTGTCCTACTCCCCCACCTCATCTCTTTAGCCTTGTCCTACTCTCCCACCTCATCCCTTTAGCCTTTGTCCTACTCCCCACCTCATCCTTTAGCCTTGCCCTACTGTCCCACCTCATCCCTTTAGCCTTGTCCTACTCCCCACCTCATTCCTTTAGCCTTGCCCTACTGTCCCACCTCCTTCCTTTAGCCTTGTCCTACTCCCCCACCTCATTCCTTTAGCCTTGTGCTACTCCCCACCTCATTCCTTTAGCCTTGTCCTACTCCCCCCCCCCACCTTATTCCTTTAGCGTTGTCCTACTAGCCCCCACCTCATTCCTCTAGCCTTGTCCTACTCCCCCACCTCATTCCTCTAGCCTTGTCCTACTCCCCCCACCTCATTCCTCTAGCGTTGTTCTACTCCCCCACCTCATTCCTCTAGCCTTGTCCTACTCCCCACCTCATCTCTTTAGCCTTGTCCTACTCTCCCACCTCATCCCTTTAGCCTTGTCCTACTCCCCACCTCATCCCTTTAGCCTTGCCCTACTGTCCCACCTCATCCCTTTAGTTTTGTCCTACTCCCCCACCTCATCCTTTAGCCTTGTCCTACTCCCCCACCTCATCCCTTTAGCCTTGTCCTACCCCCCTCACCTTATTCCTTTAGCCTTGTCCAACTCCACCACCTCATCCATTTAGCCTTGTCCTACTCCCCACCTCATTCCTCTAGCCTTGCCCTACTTTAGCCTTTTCCCCCACCTCATTCCTTTAGCCTTGTCCTACTCCCCCACCTCATCCCTTTAGACTTACCCTACTGTCCCACCTCATCCCTTTAGCCTTGTCCTACTCCCCACCTCATCCCTTTAAGCCTTGCCCTACTCCCCCACCTCATCCCTTTAGCTTTGTCCCTCCCCCCACCTCATCCCTTTAGCCTTGTCCTACTCCCCACCTCATTCCTCTAGCCTTTTCCTACTCCACCACCTCATCCATTTAGCCTTGTCCTACTCCCCCCCACCTCATCCCTTTAAGCCTTGCCCTACTCCCCCACCTCATCCCTTTAGCTTTGTCCTACTCCCCCACCTCATCCCTTTAGCCTTGCCCTACTCCCCCCACCTCATCCCTTTAGCCTTGTCCTACTAACCCCACCTCATCCCTTTAGCCTTTTCCTACTTTGTCCACCACCTCATCCCTTTAGCCTTGTCCTACTCCCCCACCTCATTCCTCTAGCCTTTTCCTACTCCACCACCTCATCCCTTTAGCCTTTTTTCCTACTCCCCCACCTCATTCATTTAGCCTTGTCCTACTCCCCACATCATTCCTCTAGCCTTGTCCTACTCCCCACCTCATTCATTTAGCCTTGTCCTACTCCCCCCACCTCATTCCCCCACCTCTCTAGCCTTGTCCTAGCCTTGTCCTACTCCCCACCTCATCTCTTTAGCCTTGTCCTACTCTCCCACCTCATCCCTTTAGCCTTGTCCTACTCCCCACCTCATCCCTTTAGCCTTGCCCTACTGTCCCACCTCATCCCTTTAGCCTTGTCCTACTCCCCCACCTCATTCCTTTAGCCTTGCCCTACTGTCCCACCTCCTTCCTTTAGCCTTGTCCTACTCCCCCACCTCATTCCTTTAGCCTTGTGCTACTCCCCCACCTCATTCCTCTAGCCTTGTCCTACTCCCCCACCTCATTCCTCTAGCGTTGTTCTACTCCCCCACCTCATTCCTCTAGCCTTGTCCTACTCCCCCACCTCATCTCTTTAGCCTTGTCCTACTCTCCCACCTCATCCCTTTAGCCTTGTCCTACTCCCCACACCTCTCATCCCTTTAGCCTTGCCCTACTGTCCCACCTCATCCCTTTAGCCTTGTCCTACTCCCCCACCTCATCCCTTTAGCCTTGTCCTACTCCCCCCACCTCATCCCTTTAGCCTTGTCCTACCCCCCACCTTATTCCTTTAGCCTTGTCCAACTCCACCACCTCATCCATTTAGCCTTGTCCTACTCCCCGACCTCATTCCTCTAGCCTTGCCCTACTCCCCCACCTCATTCCTTTAGCCTTGTCCTACTCCCCCACCTCATCCCTTTAGACTTACCCTACTGTCCCACCTCATCCCTTTAGCCTTGTCCTACTCCCCACCTCATCCCTTTAAGCCTTGCCCTACTCCCCCACCTCATCCCTTTAGCTTTGTCCTACTCCCCCACCTCATCCCTTTAGCCTTGCCCTACTGTCCCACCTCATCCCTTTAGCCTTGTCCTACTCCCCCACCTCATTCCTTTAGCCTTGCCCTACTGTCCCACCTCCTTCCTTTAGCCTTGTCCTACTCCCCCACCTCATTCCTTTAGCCTTGTGCTACTCCCCCACCTCATTCCTCTAGCCTTGTCCTACTCCCCCACCTCATTCCTCTAGCGTTGTTCTACTCCCCCACCTCATTCCTCTAGCCTTGTCCTACCTCCCCCACCTCATCTCTTTAGCCTTGTCCTACTCTCCCACCTCATCCCTTTAGCCTTGTCCTACTCCCCACCTCATCCCTTTAGCCTTGCCCTACTGTCCCACCTCATCCCTTTAGCCTTGTCCTACTCCCCCACCTCATCCCTTTAGCCTTGTCCTACTCCCCCCCACCTCATCCCTTTAGCCTTGTCCTACCCCCACCTTATTCCTTTAGCCTTGTCCAACTCCACCACCTCATCCATTTAGCCTTGTCCTACTCCCCCACCTCATTCCTCTAGCCTTGCCCTACTCCCCACCTCATTCCTTTAGCCTTGTCCTACTCCCCACCTCATCCCTTTAGACTTACCCTACTGTCCCACCTCATCCCTTTAGCCTTGTCCTACTCCCCACCTCATCCCTTTAAGCCTTGCCCTACTCCCCCCACCTCATCCCTTTAGCTTTGTCCTACTCCCCCCCCACCTCATCCCTTTAGCCTTGTCCTACTCCCCACCTCATTCCTCTAGCCTTTTCCTACTCCACCACCTCATCCATTTAGCCTTGTCCTACTCCCCACCTCATCCCTTTAAGCCTTGTCCTACTTTCCCCCACCTCATCCCTTTAGCTTTGTCCTACTCCCCCACCTCATCCCTTTAGTTTTTCCCTACTCCCCCACCTCATCCCTTTAGCCTTGTCCTACTCCCCCACCTCATCCCTTTAGCCTTTGCCCTACACCCCCACCTCATCCCTTTAGCCTACAAGTATGTGTGTGTGTGTGTGTGTGTGTGTGTGTGTGTGTGTGTGTGTGTGTGTGTGTGTGTGTGTGTGTGTGTGTGTGTGTGTGTGTGTGTGTGTGTGTGCGAGCGCCCGTGTGTGTATGGCAGTCTGAGGTCCCTTTTTCTTCATCTTTGTTGGAGTTGTAGAAATGAAATTGTGCACAGTAAATGGATCTGCTGGGGTTTATCCAGTCCATTTTACTGCCTCTATTTTCTCCCTGTTCCAGTTTGCTGCCTCTTTATAATGAAGTAGAGGCTAAATATGCACCAGGAAATGTGGTAACCTCGCTCTCTCTCTGTCTCTCTCACATTCTCTCTCTCTCTCACTCTTCCTCCCCTCCAATCTTTCTTTCCCTCTCCCTCCCTCTCTCCCCTGCACTCTCTCTCCCCCTCCTCTCTTCTCCCCCTCTCTGTGTCTC
The DNA here is from genome assembly GCF_018296145.1 of Oncorhynchus tshawytscha. Lineage (NCBI taxonomy): Eukaryota > Metazoa > Chordata > Actinopteri > Salmoniformes > Salmonidae > Oncorhynchus > Oncorhynchus tshawytscha. The sequence continues at coordinate 79,921,777 of NC_056429.1, read as the reverse complement.
CTTCTCTCGACTGAGTGAGTGATCTAATTCAATTCCTATTACAGAATGACAGTTCATGGTAATTGCTGCTGTTCTAATGTCCTCCATTACGTCTGACCGTAGAGCCTGAGACGCTGTAATTTTCTGCCTGTGGATAGAGAGAGGAGGATGGGAGGGAGGGAGAGACAGAGAGGGAGAGAGAGAGACCACTAGACCTGAACAGGTTTCAATGCAGGCTACACAGACAAGAGCAGGAAGGTGGAAAAAAGGTATACCCAAAGGCGCTTCAGCCCAGCTTAAATGAAAAAGGGGGGATCAGGTGCTCATCTGAGGGACTTGAAAATCCCCAAAACATTCCTTACCCAAGGATACTTCACTGGTGACTATCACGGAGAATAAAGAAATAGGAGCACTCTGTTGCTACGTAAATCTAACAAACAAACAATATGCTTACGTTTCAGCATGAATTGCCTTCATCTGAGCCTTGAAGCAGGGCTTCAAGTGTTATCACTAACACTGATGTTGCCTGCACCGTAAACCCCAATGTGCTGTCATTACTCAAAACTTCTCAGGAAACCCATTGCACTTAATATATCTGACTACAGTTACTGGATTTTGTAATTGTGACCCTGTAGGGGGTCCGGATTGGAGTTGTATCAGCTTGATATTTTTGAGTAATGCCCCCACTAAGCCACGCCTCCAATATAAATCCTCTGTGTGCCTTGCTTTATCGAGTGAATTGTAGCGTTACGACCAATGACTGTATTCGTTAGTAACAGAGACATGGTTGTTGAATTCGATCATTTTCAGTCCTGTGGCAAATATTATCATTATAATTAAACTCTTTATAACAATACATTACATACAGTATCTCATAAGGCCTTGTTTTGAGGCCTAGTTTTACCCTCATACAGTGGCATGAAACTCATGTTTTATAGGCCACATCAGGCCCACAAGTAGGGTTGTAACATTCTGGAAAAACAATCATGGTTGGAATTCTGGAAAACCTGGGAAATTGAACAGAAAATTGCAACCTATCTGCATGTCACATTACGCTGGTTTGCAAAGTGATGTGTAATTCCTATTGGACTCCATTCAGCGTAACGACATCCAATATATGTCTTTTTTTAACCTGCATTCATAATGATTGCCAGGATTACAAACAGCGTGAGGAGAATACCTGAACAATATAAACTGGAAAAACCATTTCAGTAACAGGTGGAAAAAATCTGACTAAAGGATTGGATTAGTTAAGAAAAATGTATGTTATTTATATTTGTGTAGAATAAGATGAATCAATCAATCGATCAATGTACATGCATAAACACAGACATTTAACTATTCCAAAATATCTACAGTTGAAGTCGGAAGTTTACATGCACTTAGGTTGGAGTCATTAAAACTTGTTTTTCAACCACACCACAAATTTCTTGTTAACAAACTATAGTTTTGGAAAGTGGGACAAGATATCTACTTTGTGCATGGCACAAGTAATTTTCCCAACAATTATTTGCAGACAGATTATTTAACTTATAATTCACTGTATCATAATTCCAGTGGGTCAGAAATTTACATACACTAAGTTGACTGTGCCTTCAAACAGCTTGGAAAATTCCAGAAAATTATGTCATGGCTTTAGAAGCTTCTGATAGGCTAATTGACATCATTTGAGTCAATTGGAGGTGTACCTGTAGATGTAGTTCAAGGCCTACCTTCAAACTCAGTGCCTCTTTTCTTGACATCATGGGAAAACCAAAAGAAATCAGCCAAGACCTCAGAATTTTTTTTTACACAAATGTGGTTCATCCTAGGGAGCAATTTCCAAATGCCTGAAGGTACCACATTCATCTGTACAAACAATAGTACGCAAGTATAAACACCATGGGACCACGCAGCCATCATACCATTCAGGAAGGAGACGCATTCTGTCTCCTGGAGATGAACGTACTTTGGTGTGAAAAGTGCAAATCAATCCCAGAACAACAGCAAAAGACCTTGAGAAGATGCTGGAGGAAACAGGTACAAAAGTATCAGTATCCACAGTAAAACAAGTCCTATATCGACATAACCTGAAAGGCCGCTCAGCAAGGAAGCAGCCACTGCTCCAAAACCCGCCATAAAAAAGCCAGAGTATGGTTTGCGACTGCACATGGGGACAAAGATTGTACTTTTTGGAGAAATGTCCTCTGATCTGATGAAACAAAAATAGAACTGTTTGGCCATAATGACCATCGTTATGTTTGGAGGAAAAGGGGGGACACTTGCAAGCTGAAGAACACCATCCCTACCGTGAAGCATGGAGGTGGCAGCATCATGTTGTGGGGGTGCTTGCTGCAGGAGGGACCGTTGCACTTCACAAAATATATGGCATCATGAGGAAGCAAAATTATGTGGATATATTGAAGCAACATCTCAAGACATCAGTCAGGAAGTTAAAGCTTGGTCGCAAATGGGTCTTCCAAATGGACAATGACCCCAAGCATACTTCCAAAGTTGTGGCAAAATGGCTTAAGGACAACAAAGTCAAGGCATTGGAGTGGCCATCAAAATGCACTGACCTCAATACCATAGAAAATGTGTGGGCAGAACTGAAAAAGTGTGTGCGAGCAAGGAGGCCTACAAACCTGACTCAGTTACACCAGCTCTGTCCAGACGATTGGACCAATATTCATCCAACTTATTGTGGGAAGCTTGTGGAAGGCTAACCAAAACATTTGACCCACGTTAAACAATTTAAAGGCAATGCTACCAAGTACTAATTGAGTGCATGTAAACTTCTGATCCACTTGGAATGTGATGAAAGAAAGAAAAGCTGAAATATATCATTCTCTCTTTATTAGTCTGACATTTCACATTCATAAAATAAAGTGGTGTGAAAAACTGAGTTGAAATGTATTTGGCTAAGATGTATGTACACTTCCGACTTCAACTGTACCTGCAGTAGAGCATGAACAAAGGTTGTTTGTTTTCATAACATTTTTTTTATTGTTGATGTGTCTTCTCATTTAGTTTTCAGTCAATACCACATCAACATTTTAAGTAATATTTACTTTTCATTGACTTTGAGTTCAACTATAATAAGTATTTGAGTAAAATGCTTATGGTTTACAGTGTATTGTAAATTGTGCAATACACGTTAGGTCTTTCAGTGAAACAATGGCTTTAACATCTGGTTAAATTAATAGATTTGAGTCTGTTAGTAACTTTTTCACAACTGAATTGTACTCTTATATTGTTAACAGCACTGCATAAAAAGCAAGTAATATTGGAATTGATCATGCTCCTCCTCCATTGGGATCTGAGGACACCCTGTTGTTTTCGGATGAAAGAAAGTGTCAGCTATGCTCTATTTACTGAACATCACACTCATCTATGTCTAAGACTGAGACTAAGGATGTTTTCACACTTGGTCCCTTTCAGACACTTTTTGTGAACTGAGTGCGGTTCTACCCGGACTATTTGCATTGTTGGTTAAGGGCTTGTAAGTAAGCATTTCACTGTAAAGTTTGATTTGATTACATGTTTTTGTCTAGTGTGAACAATCCAAAGGAACTCAGACCACTCAAAAGAGGTGCCGAAGCAAACCGAAGTGAGACCATCTCGAGAGGTGGTCTGTTCGGTTGGCTTGAAATCCTTGTTCCGGTTCCCTTTTTTTAGGGCAATGTGAACACAAAGCCACCCAGGTTCACTTGTCATTATTCCCGCCACCACACACTAGACTACGGCAACACAGTTCCCCCTGCAATAACCCCTCACATTGGTGCCACAAAAGAGAGTAGATGATGATTTTTTATTTTTGTATTTATTTAACCTTTATTTAAGTAAGTCAGTTAAGAACAAATTCTTATTTACAATTACGGCCTTCCATAAGGCCCCCTAAGGGGACGGGGGCTGGGATTAAAAAATAAATGTATATATATAAAATTACAACTTCAACAGTAGATTGACGAGTGTCAGAACATAGTACTTTGTTTCTGGTCATTTTGAGCCTGTAATCGAAGCCACAAATGCCGATGCTCCAGATACTCAACTAGATGGCCAGTTTTATTGCTTCTTTAATCAGCGCTAACATAATTGCAAAAGGGTTTTCTAATGATCAATTAGCCTTTTAAAATGATAAACTTGGATTAGCTAACACAATTTGCCATTGGAACACAGAAGTGATGGTTGCAGATAATGGCCTCTGTACGCTATGTAGATATTCCATAACAAATCTGCCATTTCCAGCTACAATAATAATTTACAACATTAACAATGTCTACACTGTATTTTTTTTAAATTAATGTGATGGTATTTTAATGGACAAAAAATGTACTTTTCTTTCAAAAACAAGGACATTTGTAAGTGACCCCAAACTTTTGAACGGTAGTGTAGATAACGACTTTGGGCTAGCCATTGTAAGTTCAGAGTCACTCGTCCTAACAGTACCTGTGTGCTGGAGGAAAGCGAATGCTCAGGAGAGAGGGGGAAATGTGGTGGGGGTACGTGTACCAGACAGGGTGAGACAGGCCAGGGAAGATTGTGAACAGATTGCCAGGTGGAATCCAAGCAGCAGTGCGGCATTCAACAGGAGTAGGTGCGCAACCCACTTGGGAGAAGCTTTTATTTCTGTAGGCAGATTTCTTGTAGAAAATGCCAATGGATGGTTGTTGAACAGCAGGAGGAGGCTTCAAAGACTCCAGACACTTGTTGGGCCCAAAGGCCTTGACACCTTTCACTTCACACCTCAGTGCTAATTGAAGTTGTATCTGGCGTGTCCTTGCAAGCCTGGCAGCCTTAACTCAGCATTCAGTCCCCATAAAGTAAAATATATCATTGTATTGTACTTTATTTAAAAACCATTTATTTGTCTTTTTCTTCTTGTCTTTCAAAATAGCATTGGACCAAACAATACTGACTCAGTTCCATGTTGGATGGTGTCCTCAGGTCTCTGCTGTTTGTTTGCTAGAGCACCCTCCGTATAGCTTGGAAACAGGAAACCTTAGTAGCAGTAATCTATCCAGTTAGTTTCGGCCAAAATGAGGTTGTAGGTTTGGAGTGTTGATCTGGAGCGAAGGCCATGCAGGTGGAGGGTAGCATCATGCATATGTCCCTGCTAAAAAATACAAGTTTATCTAACTCCAAATCTATCATTTTGTAAAAAAATCTGTTGAAAAACGTGAGAGCTCACATGCAGCTGTGTCTCTCTCTCTGTGTCTCTCTCTCTCTGTGTCTCTCTCTCTCTGTGTCTTCACATACAGGTTCGCAGAAAAAAACGTGCTGTTTTTGGATATTGATTAGCGATTATCAAGGATGCAAAGTCATTACACTATATGTGTGGAGTTTTTAGTTCAGATTATTTGTTTGCAATATGTGATCTATAGGCTAAGAGAGCTTCATAAGATGTTTATTCACTTGTGGGGTTTTAATAGTGTGCGACCACAACAACATGTTTGGTGAGAATCACGACATAGGGTACAAAATCAATTCAAGCCTACATTGGGTGAAACATTTTCACATTAAAAAAAAACTAAATACAGCATTATTTAACATGCAGCTATTTATTCTGTTACCAATAATATTTCCATGTTAAAATTATGAGTATCTTCTGATTACAATTATTATGTATTTTTTTTGAGCTAAATGCAATCTGTTAGCTTCCAGAATGTAAGAAGGTAAATACAGCTGTCTGATAACATGTTCTGATGGAATGGCTTTCCTGCACTTTATAAAAAAACATGCATTGAGTGAATGTTGGAAAAAAATCTTGGTTCCTTTTTTAACAAATGAATATGAATGCAAAGAGGGCTTGACGCCAGGGCCGGTTCTAGCATTTTGGGGGCCCTAATCGAGATTTGGTTGAGGCCAAACAGGCAAAATACATGTATGGCCTCCTTCTTGACCTTGGAGAGAAAGATGTAAGTTTTCAAGTAAATGTCTACAGACATTAGACATTTTTCCAAGTTTTCTACAGTTCTACATCTTTTGCAGTTGGGTGGAGAGAAAATGTAGCAATTTTATACAAATGTCATGCTATTCTACTTATTTTGCCATGGGGCAGTGATACATTTTTGAGGTTCAAAGCACATTATCTGCAGTTCTACACATTTTGCCGTGGGGCAGAAATAACATTTAACAAGTTTATAACAAATGTCATGCAATTCTACTTATTTTGACACGGGGCAGAGATACATTTTAGCAGTTTTAAAGCTAATTACCTGCAATTCTACCCCTTTTACCATTACTAATGCCATGTTAATGATATCTGAGTGTGAGTGTCACGTTCTGACCTTCATTTCCTTTGTTTTGTATTTATTTAGTATGGTCAGGGTGTGAGTTGGGTGGGCAGTCTATGTTTGTTTTTCTATGTTTTGGGGTATTTCTATCTTTCGGCCTAGTATGGTTCTCAATCAGAGGCAGGTGTCATTAGTTGTCTCTGATTGAGAATCATACTTAGGTAGCCTGGGTTTCACTGTGTGTTTGTGGGTGATTGTTCCTGTCTCTGTGTTTTGCACCAGACAGGGCTGTTTTTGGTTTTCCACGTTTATTGTTTTGTAGTGTTCGTGTTTATCTGTTTTTATTAAACATGAATCAATATAACCACGCTGCGTTTTGGTCCGCCTCTACTTCACCCCAAGAGAACCGTTACAGAATCACCCACCACAACAGGACCAAGCGGCGTGGTAACGGGCAACAGCAACAGCAGCGAGAAGAGGAATGGACATGGGACGATAAGTTGGATGGAAAAGGACCCTGGGCACAGCCTGGAGAATATCGCCGCCCCAAAGAAGAGCTGGAGGCGGCGAAGGCGGAGAGGCGCTGGTATGAGGAGGCAGCACGGCGGCGTGGATGGAAGCCCGAGAGTCAGCCCCAAAAATCTATTGGGGAGGGGCACACAGGAAGTGTGGCGAAGCCAGGTAGGAGACCTGCGCCAACTTCCTGTGCTTACCGGGGGGCTGGAGAGACCGGGCAGGCACCGTGTTATGCTGTGAAGCGCACGGTGTCCCCAGTGCGGGTGCATAGCCCGGTGCGGTACATTCCAGCTCCGCGTATCGGCCGGGCTAGAGTGGGCATCGAGCCAAGTGCCATGAAGCCGGCTCTACACATCTGGTCTCCAGTGCGTCTCCTTGGGCCGGCTTACATGGCACCAGCCTTGCGCACGGTGTCCCCGGTTCGCCTGCATAGCCCAGTGCGGGCTATTCCACCTCCCCGCACTGGCAGGGCGACCGGGACCATTCAACCGGATAAGGTTGGGCAGGCTCGGTGCTCAAGAGCTCCAGTGCGCCTGCACGGTCCGGTCTATCCGTCACCACCTCCACGCACCAGCCCTCCGGTGGCAGCCCCCCGCACCAGGCTGTCTCTCCGGCTCATCCTTCCAGGGGCTCCCGCCTGTCCAGCGCTGCCGGAGCCTTCCTCCTCTCCAGCGCTGTCGGAGTCTCCCGCCTCTCCAGCGCTGCCAGAGCCTTCCTCCTCTCCAGCGCAGCCGGAGTCTCCTGCCTGTTTGGCGCTACCAGAGCTCCCGCCCCTCATTCCAGAGGCACCAGAGCTACTCAGTCCAGTGCTGCCAGAGCCTTCCTCTCCAGCATTGCTGGAGCTTCCCGTCTGCCCAGCGCCTTCTGAGCTACCCGTCTGCCCAGCGTCATCTGAGCCACCCGTCTGCCCAGCGCCGCCTGCGCCACCCGTCTGCCCAGCGCCGCCTGAGCCACCCGTCTGCCCAGCGCCGCCTGAGCCACCCGTCTGCCCAGCGCCGCCTGAGCCACCCGTCTGCCCAGCGCCGCCAGTGCCGCCAGTCTGCCCAGCGGCCGCCAGTGCCGCCAGTCTGCCAGGGGCCGCCAGTGCCGCCAGTCTGTCAGGGGCCGCCAGTGCCGCCAGTCAGCCAGGGGCCGCCAGTGCCGCCAGTCAGCCAGGGGCCGCCAGTGCCGCCAGTCAGCCAGGGGCCGCCAGTGCCGCCAGTCAGCCAGGGGCCGCCAGAGCCCCTCAGCCCAGAGGCGCCAGAGCCCCTCAGCCCAGAGGCGCCGGAGCCCCTCAGCCCAGAGGCGCCGGAGCCCCTCAGCCCAGAGGCGCCGGAGCCCCTCAGCCCAGAGGCGCCGGAGCCCCTCTGTCCCGAGCAGCTGCCCCTCTGTCCCGAGCAGCCCTCCCTCTGTCCCGAGCAGCCCCCCCTCTGTCCCGAGCTGCCGCCCCTCTGTCCCGAGCTGCCGCCACTCTGTCGCTAGCTGCCGCCCCTCTGTCCCGAGCTGCCGCCCCTCTGTCCATTGAGAAGGGTCGCCGTGGTTAGGAGGCCACGGAAGCGGACAATAAGTCAGACTAAGACTATGGTGAAGTGGGGGCCACGTCCAGCACCAGAGCCGCCACCGCGGACAGACGCCCACCCAGACCCTCCCCTATAGGTTAAGGTTTTGCGGCCGGAGTCCGCACCTTTGGGGGGGGGTGTACTGTCACGTTCTGACCTTTATTTCCTTTGTTTTGTATTTATTTAGTATGGTCAGGGCATGAGTTGGGTGGGCAGTCTATGTTTGTTTTTCTATGTTTTGGGGTATTTCTATCTTTCGGCCTAGTATGGTTCTCAATCAGAGGCAGGTGTTATTAGTTGTCTCTGATTGAGAATCATACTTAGGTAGCCTGGGTTTCACTCTGTGTTTGTGGGTGATTGTTCCTGTCTCTGTGTTTTGCACCAGACAGGGCTGTTTTTGGTTTTCCACGTTTATTGTTTTGTAGTGTTCGTGTTTATCTGTTTTTATTAAACATGAATCAATATAACCACGCTGCGTTTTGGTCCGCCTCTACTTCACCCCAAGAGAACCGTTACAGTGAGTGACTAACAAAATCAATGGAGGCCTCCTGGAGGTCAGGGCTTCTGGGCACGTCAGTATTCGGCCATGATTTCTGAGTTTAGATAACTGGCTAGACGAACTTACCAATACAAAAATTGTTAGTTGACATTGCCAATTGAGTTACTGTCAGTGAAAGACAAAACAAGAGAAACTGTTGATGCACAGCTAAATATCGAACTTACACCTTGTGTATTCTACTATTGTAACTCTCAACAGTAAGTTGAAACCCAGACGAGTTGTTTATCTTTATTAGTTGGGGGGGCATCTAGCGGCCGGGGGCCCTTAGCGACCGCTTATGTCACTAATGCCTGGAGTGGGTCCTGCTCGGTCCAGAAGATAGGTGAAGTGATCTGGCAAAAGAGTTGAGTCCTCATTCAAATGCAAGGGCAGTGTGAATACAAAAAGACCTGAGTTGTATTGCTTATTTTTACCCCAGAGTTCACTTTAAAGAGGACTGAGATCGGTTATTTTAAAGAGGACTATATTTGAAAACACCCTAAGAAGACAGTGACATTAAGAAGATACTCTCTAGCCTCATCCATGTCAAAGAGTGACACTAAGAACATACTCTCTAGCCTCATCCATGTCAAAGAGTGACACTAAGAAAGTCTATGAGGGCTCTCATCACTGCATTCTCTTCAGTTCACCCTGTGATTTCCCTCTCCACCCCCCTCCAAACACCCCCATCCCAAAAGGCTCCCTACAGCTAGCTCTCCATCTCTCACAGTGTAGCTGTGAAATCTCATTTAGAGCGTAGAGAAAGTACAGAGGAGCTACAGGCCTGCTTTGTCTAAAGCCTGAGGGAATACAAAAACCAAGAGCTGAATGCTATCAGTCTGTTAAACACATCACAGAGTCTGCGTCCAAAATGGCACCCTATTCCTTACATAGTGCACTACTTTTGACCAGGGCCCATAAGGCGCTGGTGAAAAGTTGTGCACTATGTAGGCAATAGGGTGCCAATTTGGACAATGTGAGAGTGTGTTCTGGGGTTTTCATACAGTCACTACTTCGCAGTCCAAGCAAGATGCATGAAATGAGAAGAACAAACTAGCTATATCTACAAAAGATGTTCAGCCACTCTGTCTTCGGAGGGACATGTATGTTAAAAAAATGTTTTTATATTGTTGCAAAAACCAAAAAGTTTCAGCTTAAAAGCTATCAAGGTTTGTTCAAACCCCATAAGGGGCAAATGTTTTCTGGTTGTTGTTGAAGTGAAACACTATGAACAAAATAAGGTCTTCTGTTTCTGTTGTCTTTAAGTTCGTTTCCACTAAGTTCTGAATATATTAATGGATTGCACGTTGCGTCACCATATGGTTGTGAAGAATCTCAACTGAACATTCTACTTAATGCATTCTTAACGTTCTACTCAATGCATTCTTAGCATTCTACTCAATACATTCTGAAAGTTCTACTCAATGCATTCTTAGCATTCTACTCAATACATTCTGAACATTCTCCTCAATGCATTCTGAACATTCTACTCCAAGTGCTTGTAATGTTCAACTCAATACATTCTGAACATTCTCCTCAATGCATTCTGAACATTCTACTCCAAGTGCTTGTAATGTTCAACTCAATACATTCTGAACGATGTACTCAATGCATTCTTAATGTTCTACTCAATGTGTACTGAACATTCTACTCAATACATTCTTAGCATTCTACTCAATGCATTCTGAACATTCTACTCAATGCATTCTTAGCATTCTACTCAATAAATTCTGAACATTCTACTCAATACATTCTGAACATTCTACTCAATACATTCTGAACATTCTCCTCAATGCATTCTGAACATTCTACTCCAAGTGCTTGTAATGTTCAACTCAATACATTCTGAACGATGTACTCAATGCATTCTTAATGTTCTACTCAATGTGTACTGAACATTCTACTCAATACATTCTTAGCATTCTACTCAATGCATTCTGAACATTCTACTCAATGCATTCTTAGCATTCTACTCAATAAATTCTGAACATTCTACTCAATACATTCTGAACATTCTACTCAATACATTCTGAACATTCTCCTCAATGCATTCTGAACATTCTACTCCAAGTGCTTGTAATGTTCAACTCAATACATTCTGAACGATGTACTCAATGCATTCTTAATGTTCTACTCAATGTGTACTGAACATTCTACTCAATATATTCTGAACATTCTACTCAATACATTCTGAACATTCTACTCAATGCATTCTTAGCATTCTACTCAATAAATTCTGAACATTCTACTCAATACATTCTGAACATTCTACTCAATACATTCTGAACATTCTACTCAATGCATTCTGAACATTCTACTCAATACTTTCTTAACATTCTACTCAATACGTTCTGAACATTCTACTCAATACTTTCTTAACATTCTACTCAATGCATTCTGAACATTCTACTCAATACGTTCTTAACGTTCTATTGAATGCATTCTGAACCTTCTACTCAATACTTTCTTAACGTTCTATTCAATGCATTCTCAACATTCTACTCAATACTTTCTTAACGTTCTATTGAATGCATTCTGAACCTTCTACTCAATACTTTCTTAACGTTATACTCAATGCATTCTGAACCTTCTACTCAATGCTTTCTTAACGTTATACTCAATGCATTCTCAACATTCTACTCAATACTTTCTTAACTTTATACTCAATGCATTCTCAACATTCTACTCAATACTTTCTTAACGTTATACTCAATGCATTCTCAACATTCTACTCAATACTTTCTTAACGTTATACTCAATGCATTCTCAACATTCTACTCAATACTTTCTTAACGTTATACTCAATGCATTCTCAACATTCTACTCAATACTTTCTTAACGTTATACTCAATGCATTCTGAACCTTCTACTCAATACTTTCTTAACGTTCTATTCAATGCATTCTGAACCTTCTACTCAATACTTTCTTAACGTTCTATTCAATGCATTCTGAACCTTCTACTCAATACTTTCTTAACGTTCTATTCAATGCGTTCTGAACCTTCTACTCAATACTTTCTTAACGTTCTATTCAATGCGTTCTGAACCTTCTACTCAATACTTTCTTAACGTTCTACTCAATGCATTCTGAACCTTCTACTCAATACTTTCTTAACGTTCTATTCAATGCGTTCTGAACCTTCTACTCAATACTTTCTTAACGTTCTACTCAATGCATTCTGAACCTTCTACTCAATACTTTCTTAACGTTCTATTGAATGCATTCTGAACCTTCTACTCAATACTTTCTTAACGTTATACTCAATGCATTCTGAACCTTCTACTCAATACTTTCTTAACATTATACTCAATGCATTCTGAACCTTCTACTCAATACTTTCTTAACATTATACTCAATGCATTCTGAACCTTCTACTCAATACTTTCTTAACGTTATACTCAATGCATTCTGAACCTTCTACTCAATACTTTCTTAACGTTATACTCAATGCATTCTGAACCTTCTACTCAATACTTTCTTAACATTATACTCAATGCATTCTGAACCTTCTACTCAATACTTTCTTAACGTTATACTCAATACGTTCTGAACATTCTACTCAATACTTTCTTAACGTTCTATTCAATGCATTCTGAACCTTCTACTCAATACTTTCTTAACGTTATACTCAATGCATTCTGAACATTCTACTCAATACTTTCTTAACATTATACTCAATGCATTCTGAACCTTCTACTCAATACTTTCTTAACGTTATACTCAATGCATTCTCAACATTCTACTCAATACTTTCTTAACGTTCTACTCAATGCATTCTCAACATTCTACTCAATGCATTCTCAACATTCTACTCAATGCGTTCTCAACATTCTACTCAATGCATTCTCAACATTCTACTCAATGCGTTCTCAATGGGTGCTGATGAAGATTTTGTCTGAAGTGTATTATAGGGGCTTGGAATCACAATGACATTTCAAAAGCAAGCAAATAATTTGTATCAAAACCTTTTGTGATGTCACCAGATTTACTTCAGATGCAGTTTAACCTTAGCGATAGCTAAGATTGAGGGGACAGCACTGGAATTTAGCTAACTAACTAATTTGGACAAAACAACCAGGTGTTTTTAGAACGTTCATTATAAAGGCATGACGTGACAGATTGATGGAGTTGGAACCCATGAATACAACAATAGATCATTATTGAATGAGAACATTTCAGAAATCACTTCTAAATTCGCTTCTCACACAGTTGATGATGCAGAAAGGAAAACTTAACTTTACCGTGAGGAGAAATCCCAGTCTCATGGTTTTATTGTATAACCACTATTCACACCATTCACATCCGACAGCTTCCCCAGCTTTGTCTCGTCATGCGCTGACGTGATCACATATTATTATTGTTTCCGATCTGCTTAATCGCAGCTTAATCTTTTCCAAGGTAATGCCTTATTATGCCTGGTGCTCGTTGAAGGATGACAAAGCCTTGGCCAGGTTTTAATCTGAATAACTGAAGTGCCTCTAGTTGAGCATATTAACCTAATCTCCCAACAGATGACAGTGGATCTCTCTCTCTCCATCTCTGTCTCTGCCTCTATCTATAAATTATGTTGTTTATTGTTTTCTGGCGCTCATTGGCTTACCATGTAAGATTTGACAAGAATAAGCTCAGTGGTTTTAAACAGATAAGGAGGGATTAGCTCCAAAGCAGTGTTTTCCCTGCAGAGGCTTCCCTCCTTCTTTCCCCCTTCATTTTGGTACCACTCTATCCATCTTTATTGATTGATAGAGAGAGAGAGAGGGCGAGTATAAACAGAGAGAAAGACAGAGAGGGAAGGATCATGGAGGGAAAGAGGGTGAGTATAAACAGAGAGAAAGACAGAGAGGGAAGGAACATGGAGGGAAAGAGGGTGAGTATAAAGAGAGAGAAAGACAGAGAGGGAAGCAACATGGAGAGAAAGAGGGTGAAATAAAGAGACAGAAAGACAGAGAGGGAAGGAACATGGAGGGAAAGAGGGTGAGTATAAAGAGAGAGAAAGACAGAGAGGGAAGAAACATGGAGGGAAAGAGGGTGAGTATAAAGAGAGAGAAAGACAGAGAGGGAAGGAACATGGAGGGAAAGAGGGTGAGTATAAACAGAGAGAAAGACAGAGAGGGAAGGAACATGGAGGGAAAGAGGGTGAGTATAAACAGAGAGAAGGACAGAGAGGGAAGGAACGTGGAGGGAGAGAGGGTGAGTATAAACAGAGAGAAAGACAGAGGGGGAAGGAACATGGAGGGAGAGAGGGTGAAATAAAGAGTGAAAGAGAGAAATATATATAAATATTCTAATTTCTGCTGGGGCTGGATGCTGCTCTCTCTCTCTACCAATAGTATCGACCCTGATACACACACACACACACACACACACCAAAAACCACCCAACAGTGTGTGTGTTCTGTGTTGTCGTTTTGAACTAATTTAGCGACCTTCATCTCGCCGTGGCGACGGCACGCACTCGGGACACGCCAGCAAACGACGAAAACACCTCAGCTCGGCGCTGCTCTGACTTTTAATCAGCAGATTTGGTGCTAAATAATTAAAACATGAAAACAAATGTGTTGTGGAGTCTCTTTGTGTATCCCAAATGGCACCCTATTCCCTACATAGTGAACTGCTTTTGACCACAGCTTTGGTCAAAAGTAGTGCACTATAATGCAGTGCCATTTGGGACACAGTCTCTGTGTGTATCACGACACCTTGCTGGGTGTTAGTGTTAGCACTATTTAATTGTGTGCTTATTGTTGCAAATGCTTCAGGGGGGGAATAGATAACGGTGTTTGAGAAAGCAGATGCTTCGATGTTTAATATGCACATGATCAGAAACCTATGTGAATATAGTATTCCCTCATGTGAGTGTAGATAGCACGCTTACGTTGTTGTTCCTTGGTCCAAAAGGAAATTCTGCTCCCAACCTCTGGAAAATCTGAGCAAACTGTAAACTTTTAGAACTTAGAATAAAAAACGATGTTTAAGGAAACAATGCAAGGGACGGATTACATGCCTCAGTACATACCATTGTTCCCATGGGTTAATTTTACAGTCTTAATCCTACTGTTACTATGTTTCCTATAGCTCTTCTAAGAGGTAAGATGTGTACCAGCCCAGGTATGGAGGGGTGAATCTCACGGGAGAGGCGTGGAATGCAGACATAGTCACCATCACTAAGCCTTAGAGAGAGACAAAGTGAAGGAGGAGAAATATAGAGGCAGAGAGTGAGAGTGATGGAGAGAGAAAGAGGGACAGAGAAAGGTACAGAGATGGAGAGAGAAAGAGGGACAGAGAAAGGTACAGAGATGGAGAGAGAAAGAGGGACAGCGATGGAGAGAGAGAAAAAGAAAGGGAAGGTGAAGAGGGACAGAGTGGAAGTAGACAGAGAGAAAATGAGAGAGTGAGAGTGATGGAGAGAAAGAGAGAGTAGAGAGAGAGATAAAGGAAGAGAGATAAGGGGAGAAAGAGAGAGATGCAGTGTCCCAGTGTGCTCGTTGCCGACACCTCCTTTAAAGCATTTCATTCATCAACCAAACTCTGGCTGCAGCTCTGTGAAAACAAAACTGCGAAACGGGATTGAATTGTAAGGGAGAGTAAGGGGTAACACATACACACACTAAAGCGAGCACACACACACAACCTGCAAATGGGGAATAAATTGTGAGGTCTAACACACACACACACACAAAGACACACACACATAGGGCATTGTTAAGCATTATCACTAGCAGACAGAGACTCGGAGATCATTGTATTCATCTGTCTGTCTTCCACTGCCCAGGGCCTAGTGCTGGGTTTAAGAGTGTTTATGGGAACGAGAGAGAGAGAGAGAGAGAGAGAGAGAGAGAGAGAGAGAGAGAGAGAGAGAGAGAGAGAGATTTAATAGATTAGGGGGATAACATAGGAAAATAGGAGAGAGAGGTCAGTCTTTTCCTTATATCCGTTTGCATCATTACTTTAATAATAAAAATCCGACATCTTGCTTCAAGAAAACCTTTCATTGGATCATCCCTTTTAACTGGAACTTGCCATTTAAGGGTGACAGTCAATTATTGGAGATAAAAGTCAGGACATCTTTTATCTCTCTGGATTTCTCTCTCTCTTTCTCTGGATCGTATTTGGGTGATGTCCAGTATAATTTACTCGCTCTCTCTATAATTGAACTTTATGAGATGCCAGTGGACTCTAACAGTTCCCTACAGTTCATTGATAATATTTTACAGAGCAGTTTTGTCAGACTTGTAGAGCAAGTCTCTGCTACCCTCAGAGGAGAAAAGTCAAAGAGAATAAATATGAAAAAAGTAGAGGAAGAGAGAAGTGTAGATTTTTTCTTCTGTTGTTTGTCTGACACTGGTAACCAGGGTGGAGAAGGCAAACCTTTGTAGTGGCGGCGCAGCGAGCGCCTCGGAACCCAAAGCAGGACAAGACGAGATGAGACGAGACTGCTGAAACGAAGCGAGGACCAGAAAACCAATCTGGTGAGATTTAAAGGCAGAAAAGTTAAGACTGGGAGCAAAAAAAAAAAGAAGAAAAAGAAAAAGAGACCGAGCATCCAGAGGATATAGAGTGGAGGTCACACGTACCGCTCCTACTTCCTCCCTCCATCCCTCCATCCACTGCTCTCCTACACTCTCCCCACCTGTCAGTTTTCTCACTCCTTTGCTCCGTTAGGAAACAAGTCTTTTTTTTGCATGACATCCCTCTCTGCATATACAAAGTGTCTGGCTTGGCGTGCATCGCCACGGCAGCAAGCCGACGACCTGATGTTTAATTCATTGTCAGGGTGCCGGAGGACAGCAGGAAATAAAGAAGCAGGGAAGAAAAAGAGATTGACATTCTGTTTTTCACCCCTTTTACTTCCCTGTTTTTCCCTTGGTCGGGATAGAATGAAAAAGAATGAAAAAGGAAGGAGGGGAAGAGAGGAAAAAAGAAGGAGAGAGGGGAGAGAGGGGACAGATAGTGAAAAAGAGATTAAAAAACAGGAGATTGAGAAAGAGAGAAAGAGAGAAAGAGAGAGAGTGATAGATAAAATAAGAAAAAGAGAGAGAAAAAGAGGAATGAAAGAAGTGAGACAACATATAGTACTGAAAGCCAGAGAGTAGTGCGAGAGGAGTGAACGGGTACTTTAGTATTACAGAGGTCATCCTCTCTGTTTGCCTGTCTGCTTGGGGACACCGGGGGACACAAGATTGGGTGTGTGTGTGTGTGTGTGTGTGTGTGTGTGTGTGTGTGTGTGTGTGTGTGTGTGTGTGTGTGTGTGTGTGTGTGTGTGTGTGTGTGTGTGTGTGTGTGTGTGTTGTGTGTGTGTGTGTGTGTGTGTGTGTGTGTGAGTGAGTGTGTATATGGTTGCATTCATGTTTGTGTCAGTCTGTGTTTGTGTGTGCAATCGCTCTGCCACACTTGCGTTAATAATCAGTGCTTGATTAAACAGCCATTCAGAGAGGCAGTATTAGGGAAGTCCCCTCAGAGCTGCAGGGATGGGCCGGGAACAACCTGATGTGTGTGCGTATGTGTAAGTGTGTCTCTGTGTGTGTGTCCATGTAAAATGGTACCAAGTGGGGGATCTGTTTGAGTTCATATTGACCCAGAGGAATGGCTAATACTACACAATACACCCTCCGACAAACACTCAGTCACACACCCAGTCACACATACATACATAGACACACACACATACACACACACACACCATATAGCCCTCAGCCCTGCCTCACACACTCCGTAAACTGACATTGTATGACCTTTTAGTGCAAATAGTGAGAGAGAAAAGGATGCTGCTCGCTCTCGTTATGTTAAGGCGATCATTATACTCTTTGACAGAGAGTTCCTAAAAGCAACAAAATGAATTTCACTTACTGTCAAACCCTGGAAGTTTAAATTGCAATTAACACAAACGTCTAAAAGACAGTGGATTAATTGAGGATCTATCACAGTAATTGTTTGTGTCAGTCTCTTTTCGTGTCTCCTCCGTTTGTGTTAGGAGCTGATTGCCCTTATGTCCCAAACGGCACCCTAATCCATAAAAGTGTACTACTTTTAACCAGAGCCCTGTTTAAAAGTAGTGCCCTATACAGGACATAGGGTGCCATTTGTGAAACAGATAAGATTTGGATGAGTTAAGAGGGTTCTGAGACTGTTCTTTGAGCGTTCTTTGAGCGTTTGATGCAATTCCATGAATATCACGTTGGTTTTTCTGACATTTGCTCAAATGCAGCCTTGGGCAGAGTCATCCCCACACACTCTACAGGAGCCACGGAAGGCCTTCCTAATGATCCATTAAAACATGTATGTTGTTCTGAGTGAAATCAATAGCCTGGAAAACGAATGTAATATAAAACACTGCAATGTATAGAATAATAATGATTATAAAAAACAATGGCAGGGTATGGCAGAGGATGGCTCGCTGTGGGTATTTGGCCCTCTCAGTGTGAGAGGGAGAATGTTGTTTTGTACAATTTTAGATTAATACTTTGTGCTCACAGCAGGGGGTGGTAATTGTTGTGCCTCATCTCGAGAATTTCCTGATGCAGGTTTTGATTGAGTGAGACCCATTGGATTGAATGTGGATGATGTCGTCCCAAAAGATTTGACAGAAGTGTTCTCAAAATGGTACCCTATTCCCTTTGTAGAGCCCTATTGGTGCTATTGCCATTTAGGATGCAGACAGTCACTAGAATAACTAGAGGCATAGATCTACAGTGTAATTGATAGATAACCAGATACCTGTATGACACCAACGTTCACATAAACAATATTCATTTCTCAGCTGAATTGGTCTTAATGATTTAAAATTATATTTAGTCTGCCCTTCTCCAATGTCTGTTCTCCAATCTATTCATGGAGATTTAAAGTGGGGGCATTTCTAAGAAGTTGCTACTGCTGAATGTGATGCTGTAAGTCTCTGAGATTTGGGAGGGAAGAAATACTGACAATACTGACAATAATGACACTAAGACAGGGTACGTTCCAAACAGCACCCTACCCCCTACACACAGCAAAATCAATGGTGTACTTCTAAATCTGAAAGTGTAAAATGCACACTATGTTCAGTGAACATATGAGTCCCACAGAACTGGTGTTAAAATAACACTTTTGAAAGTGTTACAAATGTTACTCTGTTGCAGTGTTCCCTCTTTAACTCTTAAAGTATTCATAGGAACTCAATTGTGGTGTTTGCATAGCTCTACTGTAGAGTTATATGCAACACGTAAGTGTAAAACATAACACTTTACTTAGAGTAAACTGGACTCACTTTACTGGCACTAATACACTTTTTCAGTGTAAGAAATTAACACCTGTAGTGTTACAGTAAATCAGTTATGGTGTAAAGTGTCATTTGGATATTTCCCAAGTTCCCTTTTCATTTTGAGTAAATTGTAGAGTTTACCTCCCATGACTGTATTTGTTAGTGACAAATATTCTTCCCTTTTCTTTCCTTTTAAAGGTCTATGGCTTTCAACAAATGAGTACATAGGTGAATGTAATCATGTAAATTAAACCATAACAATACATTACATGTATCATAAGACCTTACTTATTGGCCTACAGTAGTTGATGGCCTAGTTTTACCCTAACAAAATGTTATGAAACTCCTGGTTTACAGACCACATCAGGCCTGCTAGTCACATAATTCTTATTAAAATCCAGACAGAGTTATTCAACTAAAACCTGCATTCAAAATGGTTGTCAGGGTTAAGAATCTTGATTAAACAAATAACACTACCTAAAACTGTTTAAACCGGAGCAACCATTTCAGTAATGCGTGCAATAAATCAAACTAATTGATTGGATTAGTTTAGAAAAATGTGTTATTTATATTTTTGTAGCATAAGATGTCTCAATCAATTAATGTACTTGCAAATCACAGAGATGATAAACAATCCTAAAAAATCGACCTCCAGTAGAGCATGCTGGGAAATATGATAATTATGGGTGTGGTTTTAATGGGCCAGTTTTTCTCTCCACGGTGTAAAACAATAACTCTGGTTATTAACCCCAATACTCAGGGTTATTTTACACCATTGAGTGTTCATTGTACTCTTACAAAGTGCATTTAACCCCTGAATCAACACTAGAAATGTCACACTGAAAAATCAACACAGGTCAATAGTGCCCTGGTTAAAAGCAGTGCACTATATAGGGGATAGGGTGCAATTTGGAGTGCACTCATTGACTCTGTCCTCAAATGCCATCCTAGCCCCATTGACGATATGCGGCACTGTGCTTTTTCTGTGTTTGCTTTGGGAAAGGTAAATATTGAATGCGTAGGGCACATTCCTTAGTTTAAATGTTCAAGGATCTTTTCCCTGAGCTCAAAGTCAAAGGCTGCCAGTCAGTCACACAGTCTATGCAGACCACTTTCATTGTAATTGTATGTGACCCACCGAAATAGTATTAAACTAACACTTTTCAAAGTGAAGATAAACTAACACTTTTCAAAGTGAAGATAAACTAACACCCCAAGAGGGTTGGTCCATAACACCAGAGTTAATAATTTATTTATCTTGATTAAACTATTCCAATTTGTAGGTGGTTGGATTTATTTCACCTGCTATTGTATTCTGACTTATATAAAACATCTATTAGAGCTGATGCTGTTACGCTTTCTCAGTGTTAGGGAATTAACACCTGTGGTGTTACAGTAACTCGTTTTAGGGTGTTGTTTTAAATACGGTGTAAAGCCGTATTTGCATTCCCAGGGTGCCTCTCGAGTGAATTTTAGAGGTACCAGTTCCACCCATGACTAAGGTTTGCTAGTGACAGAGACATGCTTGTTGCATTCAATGGATTTCAGTCCTGTAGCCTTCACCAAGTGACTGCCTAAGTTATTAGTTAATAATTTATCTTTCTCATTACCATACTCTGACAGCCATGTTTTACCCAAATGCAATAGTCTAAAACATCTGGTTTGCAGTCCACATCAGCGAGCCAAATGATTCTGTCTTGCAAACTGTAATATAACAGCTATTTAAATCAAGCCATAGTTAAGATAAACAGCTATTCTTTTACTTTGGAAAAGTTTTATTATCTATCTTAAACGTCATAAAAGCATAAAAACAGCATTTGGATACGACATTTAAATTAGTTAAAAAGTGCATGTTGTTAAAACCAATAAAAACAACCATAAATAAAAGTACTTTTCTATGTAAAACATCCAATTCTGTAAAAGCCATTTAAAATGTGTACAAATGATTTCCCAAAAGTAAAACATTTTTAAGATATGGAAAACATGTTAAAAAGTCACTTTGTTAAAAAGCTGCCTTCGGTCCTTTGTACAGGAGTAAGTCCTTATAAAACATGCCTCCTCCTGCTCTTCCGAATCAATCACCATCCTGTCCTTCGGGGCCCATATGAGGTCCCTCCCCTAGGCGCATCGCCCTAGGTGCCGCAGCGCTGTCGGGCTGTGGCCGCCGGGAACTTTGGTGTTGTGGGGGACCCTTCACCTGGGGTCGAGGCCCCCTTTCTTCTGTACCACCCCAGGGCTTCCGTGGCTACCATGGCTACTGCCTGGGGGGTGGTCTCTACTCATTTTGCTACCAGCAGGTTGTGGGAGGACCACAGTGCATCCTTCAGACTTGTGAGGGTGGGCCAGAGCTTGGTGAAGGGTGGGCCAGAGCTTGGTGAAGGCCTTCGGTGGGGTGGGCCGATAAAGCATGAGCTGGGGTGTCAGGTCCTCCCCTGCTGGCAGACACGGTGAGATCAGGGGGCCTGCTTCCTTCCACAGGTCCCTGGTGGCTCTGCACTCCCAAAGCAAGTGCCTCACCGACTCCTCTTGGCCACAGCTTGGTCGGGGGCATGCGGATATACTCGCCATGCCCCAGGAGTGCATAATGGCCCTGACCGGGAGGATCTCGTGGGCAACCATGCAGGACAGGGCCCTGTGTCGATTCAGGAGAGCAGGATGGGTCACGTTACACCAAACCATTATGGGCTTGTCTATAGCAAGCCCGCTCACTGGACACACTGGTTCCCGCTCCTGCACAAGAGAGAGAAGAGAGTGGTGTTTAGTTAAAACTGTGACTGCTTCTTTTTCCAGATTAAAATGTCTTAAAAACTTCTGGAGCTGGACATAGTGTTTGGGAAGCAGGAAAGAGACTGGGGCTCGCAGGTCACCTGGGATCAGCCTCAGGGTTTTGAGGTAAGAGCCCAGTCAGAACCGTGCGAGGGCCTGTGTCTTGTTGTTGACCAGGGAGGTGGCAAGAGTGAGATGTAATGCTGTGTAGCGGCTGCCCAGGAACAAGTAGAGGTCAGGCAAGCCTTTCCCCCCTTGGACCTGGGCCTCTTGACCACCTCCCTCCTCAGCCTCTCCCACTTGCTTCCCCACAGGAAGAAGAACAGCATCCTTTCCAGAACTCTAAAAGAGTTCTTCGTGGGGGGATAAAACCAGAACTGATTAATAAAAGCACAGGTAAAATCACAGCTTTAATGATTAAAACCTTGCCCTCAAAACCCAGTCTCTGTCTTACTGTCCCCAGGATCCCACTCCAGTTGCCGCTCCCTCCTCCCTCCCGGTCTAACTTTACCCCCAGTACCCTCATGTCCATTGTTTTAACAGTCAGTGGTAGTCTGGTCAAGTCTGGGTCTGCCCACAGCCCGAAATGTTGAGCCTCTGTCTTGTCTTTGTTCAGCCTCGTCCGTACCAGTCAGTCCTGTCCAGGGTCCTGTCGGCGGATAAAAGGTTGGTACATCACGTCGTCCATGTAAAAAACTCACTTGGCGGTCATTCCCCCACTCCCCGGGATACCCACCCCACCGATCCGTTGGTCCCTTCGCAAGACCTGTGCCAGTGGTTCGATGCAGGAGGAGATAAAGGGCAGCCCTGACGGACGCAGCAGTGTATTCCCACTACTTTTGACAATTGCCCATTTACAAGAATTTTGCTGGTGATATATCCCCGTACAGCAATCCCACCCAAGCTAAGAACCTGTCTGGGAAGGCCATTTTTTGCAGTACCTTGAAGAGGTACGAGACCCGATCAAAGGCATTTTCAAAATGTACATTTAGGACTACTTTAGGACTATAACAGATGGCATCTCTGATCAGTACCAGGCTGTCCTTGATCTTCCTTCCGGGAATGGCACAGGTTTGGTCCGGGTGGATCACCTCCCCTAAAACAGAAGACATTCTGAGTGTTAAAACCTTGGTAAAATGTTTACAATCAAAATTGAAAAGGGTAATCGGTCTCCAGTTCTTCAGGTGAGTCCTCTCATTTTTTTAAACGTAAAAGAGTCACAAATTGTCAGGGAATCTGTCAAGGTGTTCAAAGTCAGTAAAAACAGATATATAACAATTTAAACTTTTGATAACAATGACTGCCAAGGTAGAGATGATTGAAAAACAAGACTATCTAAACCATCTAAACTGGCACAGCCAACTCAATAACGGGTGAAATAAGTCCAACCACCTACAACTTTGTTTATTTAAAAAAAGTATGTTTTTTATCTTTGTGTAGCATAATATCAATTAATCAATCAATGTGCTTGCAGAAACATAGATATCAAAACGAACTATCCTAAAAAGCAACCTGCAACAAAGTGTGCTGGGAAATATGATAATGAAGCCCCTCCCAGGGTGTGTGTGTGTGTGTGTGTGTCTTTTGTGTGTGTGCATGTGTGTGTATCACACTTTGACATTGCTCCGGGGCTCTGTACATCGCCTGTTACGCTGTTAAACAATTTGATTTACCCACACACACACACATACACACACACACCGCTCTCTCTGTCGGACACAAGGGGAACATAAACTAAACAGCGTAAATGCTATCTCTCTCTCACCTGGGAATCTATTTCATTCCTCCTGTTTATTATGGATAGACTGTGTGTGTGTGTGTGTGTGCGTGTGTGTGTGTGTGTGTGTGTGTGTGTGTGTGTGTGTGTGTGTGAGAGTGCATGTGCACGTGCACGTGCACGTGCGTGCTTGTGTCTGTGATGGCTGGTGGTGTGTGTGTGTGGGTCGGCGTGGGGCCCTTTAGGCTGATGATTGGGTCCTGATTTGATTTGGGGCCGGTTAGGAGGGTTAGGAGGCCGCGAGAGACATTGGTTGGTAATTGACAGGGATGGGTGCGGGCACCAATACTAATACAGACCAACTGAGCCAGGACAGGCTCTGGAACCAGTTGAGAGGAGAGGAGAGGAGAGGAGATGAGAGGACAGAGGTCTGTTAAAGGACAGGAGCAATGGCGACCCGTCATTCTGGGCAGGTGGGGCAGAGACACATTTTTAGCAAAACAATATATATATCATTGAGTTAATAAAGCCTCATACAAACATGGTCTCTTGTTTCTTTTCTTGAGTAAGGCAGCTCCAAAATGCAGGTGTTTCAGCCTTGCTCGGTGCTTTCTGTGGTGGTGGGGAAAGCAAGCAGAAAATACGGAGCCTTGTGCCGTGACTGGCACAGTGTTCTGTCACTCGTGGGGACACTACGTCACCGCCAAGTTTAAGGGGAGAGCTAGACAATTCAAGCCCCTTGGGGGCTGCCATAGAGTTACATTAGAAGTGCCTATCAAGGAAGCCTCAAGGCCATTGGCCACAGATAAAATGACGTCAAATGACATTATATGTACATTAGCTTTCATTGGACTGATCATGTCAATATCATACTTTCACAATCTTAGCTAGCAAGCCAGCAGTCATCATCATGTATCATGTCGACAAACTTCTGGCAAAATTTGTGTGTGTGTCAGAGTGAAGGTGATACAGGAGTCAGTATTAGTCTTGAGGCGGTAATGAGTTGACAGGGTTGTCATGGAGACAGTGACCTGAGTCGTAACCTACGAAGCAAGCTAGATCTACTCGGGTTTTCTAAAGCTAACTAGCCTTAATTAGCTTCACATTTCAGCTCAGACATCATCTGTACTACGATGGTGGATATTGCTCGTCCACCTGCTGCTAACTTGTAACTGCGCGCATGGCTAGTTGAACGCCGAACTCTTCATTGAGATGCTGGAATGTCAAGCCATGGGCGAGTCAGAGCTACATTTTCATTTGTGCCGAAATGAAAATGATTTCAGCAGGTCATGGTGGGAAATAGGCTTTCCACATGTTGAGCTGAAATGTTCATGTCAAAACAAAATAAACATATGTGAGGTCAGTTGTTCACATGTGAGACCGTATGTTTACATGTATTCAGTATATTTTAACACCACCTTCTTTCACATGTGAGGAGAATAACATGTTTCCACCTCACATGTGAATTGCAGATTCACATGTGGTGTTTTCACACGTTATCACATGTTAATTTTAAATGTTGTGAAACGGGATCACGTGTGAAGTTAATGAGTTTTTTCAGTTAATGTTAATGTGTTAATGTGTTAATGTTTTCAGTTAATGTTAATGTGTTAATGTGTTTTTTCAAGGGTTGATCACAGAATTAAAAACAAATTCACGTTTTGTGATCACACAAGTTCTAGAATGCATCTTAGCTCAAGAACCTATGGAATTCTTTCTGATTCCAACTTAAAACATTCTAGAATGTTTACACTGCAGAATGTAGGTTTTGCCACTCAGGCCGCAATGCACACCCTTGTAAATGTCTCCTTATATCAACCTATGAATGACAGACCTCTTTAAGTGCACATTGAGCGTGTCCACTCTATAGTCAATATGTGAGTGTACCCTAGGGAGTGTCTACCCTAGGGAGTGTCAAGACTTCACTAGGCTTCCGGCAGAACACATTGATGAGCCTTGTGACATCCACACAACCTTCACACAACCTTCACGCCAACCAGGACGTGCATATATCAAGGACCATCACCTAGATTGAGGAATGTTTTCATCAAACCCAACAAACTCACAGGGGAGGAGAAAATTGAACCAATAGTCTGTCAGTTTGCTTCATAATATTCTAAATAGCAGGATTTCATGTAAGGTTTGTATTTCTCTCTTGATAGTTTACTGTTTGAGATTAAGCCTAAATTGTATATGGCTTAATGTAGTGTGAAATTAAAAAGTCAGTCCCGATGTTTCAAATCAGCATGTTAGCCGCTTATGATATTCATGCTCGGCTACTAAAAAACTATACATTTCAGCGGGCAGATTGCTCAAGATTGACTTCGAAATTAGACGTCTGTTCATTTACTGAAGACATCGGGAAAAACCTTCAAAACCAGCCACTTGGGCAACAGTGAGCACTATTACCATCAAGTAGGCTTGGGTTTTGCTTGGGGGTTGTGGTTTGGGGTGCCAGATAGATGTACAAACATTACTCAGGATCCAAAGGTTGCATGTTCAATTCCAGTGGTACACACTCAATTTTATTTGTTTATTTTAACCCTATCCCAAACCTTAACCCTTAACTTAACCATTCGGAATGAATGCGTAAACTTAACGTTTTAACCCTTTCCAAAACCATAAACCTGAGCAGGAGGAGACAACCCAGGCAGTCAAAAACACTTAATCGTTTGACGTTTGGATCAACTTCTACATCAGAGACACTAATTGATCAATTAAAATCCGGGACAAAGGACAGACCAGTAAGACTTTAGGAATTGTGCACCACTCTGCTATAAACCATATCTGGAGATCTCTCCTCATTCCAGTCTGCACTACCCAGAAATGATAGCTGTTTCCCAGGTGTACTGAGTGCCGAGCAGCCCTGGAGGAGTCCCCTGGATGGATGATATAATGATGTAGCCCTACTGGCCTCCACTTAGATAATGTCCAGTGCTCTGTCATCCAGACTGATGCTGCTATAACACACACACAAGAGAGAGAGCGAGAGAAGAGAGAGAGACAGAGAGAGAGAGAGAGAGAGAGAGAGGAGAGAGAGACACACACATACACATTGGGACTTAGTAGTGGGGATATGTTCAGAAGTCACACCATTGGTCATGGTGAGTTTACAGCCTCCAGAAAGGCATTAACGGACAATGCTGAAGACACCACAGGATAGTGTGGGAGTGCGTTTGCTCAGGAAGTTTGATGCATTTCTTGTGGTGTGTTCTCCATTGGTCCTGTTGCTAGAGGTTAGTTGTATGGACAATAGAGATTATTCTGTGTTCTCCATTGGTCCTGTTGCTAGAGGTTAGTTGTATGGACAATAGAGATTATTCTGTGTTCTCCATTGGTCCTGTTGCTAGAGGTTAGTTGTATGGACAATAGAGATTATTCTGTGTTCTCCATTGGTCCTGTTGCTAGAGGTTAGTTGTATGGACAATAGAGATTATTCTGTGTTCTCCATTGGTCCTGTTGCTAGAGGTTAGTTGCATGGACAATAGAGATTATTCTGTGTTCTCCATTGATCCTGTTGCTAGAGGTTAGTTGTATGGACAATAGAGATTATTCTGTGTTCTCCATTGGTCCTGTTGCTAGAGGTTAGTTGTATGGACAATAGAGATTATTCTGTGTTCTCCATTGGTCCTGTTACTCTGTAGCTTTAGAGCTGACATGTTATGCTCACTTCATGCCTCTGATGGCCAGTTGTGACCAGCTCACCGTGTGTGCATGTGTGTGTGTATGTGTGCCTGTGTGTGTCACTGACATCAGGGAGGGTAGCACCTTAAAATAGAAGTAGTGGAATAGCGCTGTGTAGGGCCAGCCACTCACAAAAGGAGCAAGGTTTTTAGCCATGCTCGGTCTGTGCCTATCAGAGTATTTAGTCTCTATTTCTGGACAGGGGATAATGGGCAGATCTGCATTGAGGGAGTGAGGGAGGTAGAGAGGTAGAGAGGGAGGTATAGAGAGAGAGAGATAGTGAGTGAGGTAGAGAGAGAGAGAGATACAGAGAGAATGAGGGAGGGAGGGAGGGAGGGAGGGAGGGAGGGAGGGAGGGAGGGAGGGAGGGAGGGAGGGAGGGAGGGAGGGAGGGAGGGAGGGAGGGAGACCGAGGGAGAGAGAGAGAGAGAGAGAGAGAGAGAAAGAAAGAAGCTAGCCTGTAATGTCATAGTGATGATAAAACCAGTATTCAACTTAACCACTACAACAACCGACATTCAGTACAGAATCATATATTTCAAACACATTGGTGTATTCACATCACAAATGCATATCAGTGCAGTGATACATAAAATGGTTGCTTCCCAAAGGGCACCTTTTTTGCTATAGTCCTATCCCACTGGGCACAACATGTCACTTCAACTTGGAGAAGTAGGTCATGTTTGGTAGATACTTTGATCAATGAGATTTCAACCTATTTTCGCCCACTCAAAAACACAGCCAAAAGTTTGTTGAATTCCCAATGTGTTATCACTATGCTGTCAACCATCTAAAAGCACAACCAAATTCCAATGGTAAATCAATGTCTGATTTTTGGTTTACTTGTCACCTTTTGGTTTACTTGTGACCTGCCGTTGAGATTACATTAAAGTACATGTTGCAAGTGATCAATGCCGTTTGAGATTATGTGCAGATTATTATAGCAGTTAATATAGCAGATTTGCACAGACCTGCGACCCTAGACATGCACGGTTTCTATGATTACATAAGAAGACATTTTTGTTACAGTAACCTCAAAATGTGGCCATGGATGTGTTACTCATTTGAAGGTTGAATAATGCTGTTACATTAGTTTGTGAGATAGCCTTGTCATTAGGCTATTTACTGTCTTGTATAGTAATATGGAATTGTGTTTGGTGGACAACGCAACCAAATAGAAACATTTAAAGGAGATGTATCTACTGATTGGATAGTTCAATCTGAGCCATTGGCTTAATCTCATTCTTTAACTTTTGTTTTTGGTTTAGATGGAGACGGGAATGCAACATATAATTTGTAAACTAATAGGCTATTTACCGTATTGTCAATGCAACCAGATATCAACATATGAAGGAGATTTATTTTTTGTCTACAAATGTATAATTTATAATGTTGGATTCACATCTCCATTTAAATAATAGGGCTAAATCAACTCAAACTTGAAATGCACTTTAAATACAGTTTGATTTGATTTTAAACCTACTATTTAACTTTTTGGTTGAGATGGAGACGTGAATCCAACATGTTTATTATTAACTTGTAGACTTCATTTGAAATCAACCAAAGCTTGAAACCCTAAGCCGCGTGTCCAACTCATGTCACGGAGTGCAAAGTGTCTGTGGGTTTTTGCTCCTCCCTTGTACTTGAGTGATGAATTAAGGTCACTAATTAGTAAAGAACTCCCCTCACCTGGTTGTCTAGGTCTTGATTGAAAGGAAAAAACAAAAACCCACGGACACTAGGCCCCCCATGGAATGAGTTTGACACCCCTGCTCTAAACCTATATGTACAGTATTGTCTATGTTTAGTTGAATCCTGGGCTGAATTTAAACAATAGCTGTTGATGATTTCCCAAATGCTGTATAGGCCAAAATAGCCTCATTGATGATATACTGTATGAGTGATAAAGTATGGTTACATTTAATTTGCTCTGTTGAACCTACCCTTTGGAATGACTTCGATAGCAACAGGGAATATATTAATTGGAGATTTGTCAGCAATCATTCTCACCATAACACATTGGTAACAGTCAGTGACAAATATTAAAGCTGAGCAGGGCTTCGTTAAAACCCTGGATAGGAGACCAAAGAGATAGCTGTAGATAGATCAATGCTCCAGTAGGAGGTGCTGCCCAGACTATATTTCTTTTCTTATAGTGGATATCAGATTGAAGATCTGATGTTTTTTCAAAGGTACAAATTCAACATATTTTATACAAGTTTGTCTATTTTGGTTACCATGACGACATAATCATGTTATTTAAATTTTACCCTCAAAACAACAGTTAATGTTGATACATTTCTTCGAATCCAATGTAGATTCCACCTCACAATACGTTGACAAATTACAGTGAAACAATACTTATTTAACCAGTTTGTGTCTAGTGGGAAAGGCCCTGGTCAAAAGTGGTCAAAAGTAGCGCACTATAGTGTGCCATTTGGGACACATCCGATGACTCATCAAAATAATGATTCAGTACTTCTCAGCTTTTCTTACAATAAGGCCATGGTGTATTTTCTGAAGAAAACGTAATATTATTTCTTTCCTCCTCATGTGTTTGTGTCTGCTGTTCCCCCACTTTGAACTTCTACAATGCTTCCCAAATGACACCATTTTCTCTATGTAGTGCACTACTTTTGATTAGGTCCCATAGAGCTCAATAGGGTGCTATTTGGGACGCACAGCCCAACATATCAAGCAGATGCCTCCGACCCATCATGCTGCTTTGGGCTGCCTTTGAACCATAAAACAGGAAGAAATAATAGAGAGAGAGAGAAATAGTCACACCCTCCTCCATCCTCCCACTCTTCACCATAGGAAGTGATGGAAGTTTCTCTCTTTTCTCTGTCTGAGACGGTTAGCTTGGAGGTGTGTGTGTGCGCGTGTGCATGAATGCATGTCTGCAAGTGTGTGAGTTTGTGTTAGGGTTGGAGGTGTTAAAGCTGTTTTTATTGTGTCATTTTGGAGAGTAGAGTAGGTATTCTAGCTAGCTACCAATTAGATGAGGTGATCAAGCGTTCCCCTGACAACGTTCCATACTCCACCATCAACACTGTGCTAACTGACAAACACTAGTCTTTTTCTGTTTAAGAATGGGTTTTATTACACGTAAAAGCAGACTATTGATTCAAGTCTTTCCTCTCTCAAGTTGTGTCCCAAATGCAATCCTGTTCCCTTCCCGAGGTGGCAGGCGGCCTGGCAGGTAGGAGCGTTGGTCCAGTAACTGAAAGGTTGGTGGATCAAATGCCTGAGCTGAATAAGATAATAAAAATCTGTTGTTCTGAGCGAGGCAGTTCCCCAGGTGCTGATGTTGATTATGGCAGCCCCTTGCAACTCTCTGATTCAGAGGGGTTGGGTTAAATGCAGAAGACACATTTCAGTTGAATGCATTTAGTTTAGGCTACCCTGGGGCGGCAGGGTAGCCTAGTGGTTAGAGCGGCGGACTAGTAGCCGTAAGATTGCAAGTTCAAACCCCCGAGCTGACAAGGTACAGATCTGTCATTCTGCCCCTGAACAGGCAGTAAACCCACTGTTCCTAGGCACTGAAAATAAGAATTTGTTCTTAACTTGCCTAGTTAAATAAAGGTTAAAAAAACAAACATTGTACACCTGACTAGATATCCCCTTACCCTATGTAGTTCACTACTTCTGGGGGCCCTGTCAAAAGTAGTGCTCCATATAGGGAATGCAGTGTGATTTGGGATGTAACTTGAGAGAGGGAAGGCTGGAATCAATAATCTGCTTTTACGTGTAATAAAACCCAACATCAATAGTTTGTTCAATAATCAATAGTTTGTTTTTACTTGTAATAAAACCTATTCTTAAAGAGCAAAAGACGTGGTAAACATGGTAAAAGTATAGTGTTTATGTGCCATGGAATACATGGAGCTTTTTATTTAAGCAAACCCGCCATTGCATTGTTTCAAAAGGTATTTTGTTTGTAAACTACTGCCCAATTGTTGCTCTATGAACTCGACCCATCTGACTGTCAAGTTAGTATGTATATCTTATATCTTGAGTTCTTCTCTCCTCCTTCGAACAGCTAACTCAAGTTTGGACAGGGATGCTGTGCAGGGCAAGGATTTTCCACCCCCTTGCGTGCGTGTGTTTGTGTCTGTGCGTGTGTGTGTCCATGTGTTTAGGCCAGTGATTGTGCGACCCCCTGCATGTGATCTCACACTGGTTCAAGATGATGAGGAGAGCTCAGTGGTGACCTTAAGGTCACCTGTCTTCTCTCCTCCATCACATCCTCCCTCCATCATCACACTCTACTGAACGAGGGATGACACACAGAGCCTATTTCTATTACACACGTACACGAGCGCATGCACACACACACAAATGTACAAGGCAACAACAGCCGGACCATGTTCTCAGAGAGTTGCGTTTCAGTTTCAGTCATTTGTCAGAGCAGAGCTGCATTCTGTTCCTGACAGAGGAGATTGTGGGTGCTGAGGAGTCGGTTGGTTGGTCGGCTTGTTGACAGCTGCATTGCTGTGGCTTTGTGTACTTTTCGGTGGTTGTTTTTGGCTGTCAATCAACCGTCACCATGGTGATTAACAATGGACACACCCCCTGTGGTTACAAATATTGGGCTTGTTTGAGTGGTAAAGTGAAAGCAACCAACAGTACTGACGGATTTCGAGGAGTGAAGTCGGGGGAGGTGCATCTGCAACAGGTGAAAGTCAGACACTGATGTGGTTTTCCAACAGTAAGGTTCAGTGAAACATGACATTCCTTATAAAAATTGTTGTTTATAATGTTGAAATAAATGCCTCCAAACCCCATATCACACACTCACAAACTGAAAATATGTGTGTATATTGTACATAGATTGATGAGAGAGAGAGCATCATCTTACATTTATTTGTACATTTACACTGTGTACATGAAAGTTGGTTCCTGTTTCAGTCACGTCTTTGGTCACATTGGTGTGGGTCAAACAAAAACACCCTAATGACTGGTTGACAATAGAAGCTCCCACAATGTAAGTGATGTCTACAGGATGAAGTTGGTGAAGAGCAACTGCTGACACATGCAGTCAAAACTTCATAACCTTTGATCACATGATGTTTGTAAAGTTCATGCAGTCAGCACAAGTAGGCACAAGTCGGACAATTTTTATCCCCAGAATGCAACACACTTTAAAAGGCGGTGACCAACGATGGCCACAGACTTGACAAAAGTGATCCGCTCGAACGCCCGATTCTGTCTGAGACAAGGCCAACCGAACTCAGAGGTTTGTGTGTGTGTGTAGCCTCGATGCCACCGAGCATCCAAGCAGAACCGTCTGACAGCTCCCCCCCACAGTCCCCTGGCCCCTTAGCTAGCTATACCAATCCTCGGTATAAGGGTGTGTGTGTGTGTCTGTGTGTGGTAGGGCTTAGATATGTCCCATCTCCCCTAACGTGCCCTTTAACGAGACTCTCCTCTGTGTCACCGCTGTGTGATTGTATGTACCTCTGTACGTCTGCTTCGCCCCATGTCACACCTCCTGGTGAGCTGTCAGGTACCACGCTGTGTGACATGTCACTGGGCACACACACAAACAGCGATGACGCTTGATACCGAATTTACACTCATAGTCACAAAAGGCACGTAATCAAATCCACGCCGTACACCACGCTTTCCCAATCTCGGTCCTGGGGCCCCCCCATGGGTGCACATTTTGGTTTCTGCCGTGTCCTGGGCTTGACTGGGCTGGCAGGTTAAAAGGTAAATAACTCTGTGAGACAGAGGGAGTGGTGAGGCGCCGGCAGAACTGCCCCGGCCAGACGAGGGCTGTCAGAGGAGTAATGTCAGCAGTAAATGATCCAGGATCAGATCAGAACAAGGCAGACAGGAGTCAGACAGAGCTACTGTGTTAAATGATCCAGGATCAGATCAGAGTCAGTCAGGAGGAGCCAGCCACAGCCACTGAGTTAAAGGTTCTTTCCTGTCACAGTTTATATTACAGTTTTTTTCGATTGCTAAACGACAGTGGGCACAACTGGAGTCACATGTGCAAAACTCTAACTACAGTCTACACTACCAACAGTCACCTGAGCTAAACAGTTCACATCACCTGCAAAACTCATTCCAAGCAACACAACTCTTAACACATGGCTCAAAACACGCTCAGTGCAGCCAAACACTATGCGCAAACCTCACTGAGATAACACACACTGTCACTCAGAACACACTGAGAGTAAAAACACTAGCATCAAACACCAATACAGAAAATACAAACTTTTCATCTTTACAGTTTGAACAATTTCAGTGACTTCATACAAAGTAATATTTTCTTCAAAGAAAAGAGTGACATTCTTTCACATGATTTATTAACATTTTTAGAACATAACAATTCTTTAAGGTAAATGAAAATTAGCAGTTTGCTTCAATAGTCTGTAGTAATTTACGGAATTACAGTAATGAGGAAAAAAAAGGTAGAAACTAAAAGTACATACTGTAATTCGAACAAATCATCAGGCCACAGGTTTTCTTCAACATCACATCTAATGTTTTCTCTTGCCAT
The DNA here is from genome assembly GCF_018296145.1 of Oncorhynchus tshawytscha. Lineage (NCBI taxonomy): Eukaryota > Metazoa > Chordata > Actinopteri > Salmoniformes > Salmonidae > Oncorhynchus > Oncorhynchus tshawytscha. Next base: position 79,888,076 of record NC_056429.1, on the reverse strand, counting down.
GCACCTGGGGAAGAACCTTCTGGAGTGCCTTATCCATCCCTCGCAGTCCTCTGGACTCGTGTCCTCACATCCGGCACGCATGGCTTCCAAAAGAGACATTTGGTCATGTGGGAGATGACCAAACACTTTCCACCTCCAGGCAGAGAAAACTCCTCTATTGGGTTGAGGAAGGGTGAATATGCAGGCAGGTACAAAACCATAAATCTGTGATGTGCTGCAAACCAATCTGTGACAGCTGCAGAGTGGTGAAAAGCAACGTTATCGCAAACTATGACAAAAACGTGGGGGTTTCTTACTGGCTCCCCCTGTTCTGCTGGCACTAGCTGAGCATAGAGCTGTTCTAGGAAAGCTATAAGCCCTTCTGTGTTGTATGGGCCAATGAGTGGTGTGTTGAGAAGCAAACCATCATTGGCCGTTGCAGCACACATGGTGATATTTCCCCCCTTTGGCCTGGAACCTCCACAGTTGCCCTTTGACCTATAACATTCCTTCCTCTGCGCCGTGTTTTGGCAAGGTTAAATCCAGCTTCATCGATAAATACAAATGAATGTGGTCTTTCCAGTGCTTCCACCTCCATTACTCTCTGAAAAACAGTAAGTGCACAGTTTTACGTAGAAATGCTAGTGTTTTTTTTTACTGTAAAAATGTTGTATAGCTGTGTACGTAACCTCAGACGTCTTACCTGGACATATTGGTATCTTTGCTCTTTTACCCGTTCACTGTTTCTCTCGAACGGTACAGTGTATAACTGTTTCATTGTAACTTGGTGTTTCTTTAGGACTCGAGCAATAGTTGTTGTGCTGACAGAATTAACATTTTCAAATATATCATTATCAGCCAGCACTCTATCTTGAATCTCCCGCAGTTTTATTGCATTGTTGACAACAACCATGTCAACAATAGCATTTTCCTGAAAATATTTTTCCTCTTCCCCCTGTTGGGGGCAGCCTTTGGGTCCTGTTGTAAAAATATATTTTACAGTCAAACTTACTGTAATGTAAGGATGTAACTCTCACCAGTTTGCATGATGGAAAATTCGCATTACAGATGCCACTGTGGATCTTTGCAGATTGGGTTGCACCCTCAACCCTGCCTCTCTCAATGAGAGACCATGGTTCACGACATGGTCTATAAGTGTAGCCCTTATTTCATCTGAAATAACAGCTCTTTGTCTTCTTTGTCTTCCTCCACGCATCCGCCCTCTCCCTGCCACCCTTCTCCCTCCACGAACCCATCTTCCTTGTTCCATTTCCAAAATGAGTCTTTCTGAGCTCTACCTATATATACTGTAATATGTGTGTGTGTTCACTAACAAGTCTAAAACAAGACACCTGCTTAGCCTTTCAGCTGCAATTGCAATCAGCAGTGTTTGAAAGGCACAAGGCTGAAATCTATTCCGTTTTGAATGTGTGGTTCACAGTTTTGACAGCAGTGTGTTAGCATTTGAACAAAGTGCTGTAAATCCACAGTGTTGTGCAGGTTGTGGTTAAAGTCATGGGATAAGTGTGTAGAGTTTTGAAAACTGTGTTCAAGCAATGAAAAACGAACTAGAGTTTGGTCCACATGAACTGCTGCTGTGCAGACTGTAGTTAGAGTTTTGCACATGTGACTCCAGTTGTGTCCACTGTCGTTTAGCAATCGAAAAAAACTGTAAGCCTCGATGAAATTCTTTTTAAAGCAGGTTCTATATTAAGGTTAGATGGAAGACCTTCATCAGCTGCTTACACATTTTACGAAGTCCTTTGTCGTAAGATTTAACACATACCAAATCACAACCTTGTGGAGAGACATACTCATGTTGTTGTTTATACTTATTGGCCTGTCTGGTCAAAGAGCATGGTATCGTTTGAAAAGTCTGCCTGTGCTATGTGGTGGTTTGAGCTGTGACTGTCGGCTACTGTTATTAAAAACCAAAAACAATGTTTACGTGAGAAGTAGGTATTGGTCTGAAGCCCGAAAAAGAAAGAAATTCACGTGAGCACCACAATGCCTTCTCCTCCCATGCTCTACCAAGGTTTTGCAGAACACAGCTTTGACCGACTAAATTAGCTATGTTGGTCTATTATACTTCAAACAATGTGTATGCAACTTACTTAGGATTCAACCCTTCTCAAACAGCCTAATTCATTCATTAAAACAACTGTTTTTGAATTTTTGAAATTTACACTGGAAGGTGATTATACAAAATTATACAACAATTCCACATGCAAAAGGTGTCATTCAAAAACATAATATGCACTTCAAATGATGCTTAAAAAATTCATGTGTTTTGTATCACATGTTTTATTGTCCAGGGTCCGGTTTCCAAAAAGCATCTTAAGGCTAAGTTAAATGTTATAGCCTTCGTAGGCACATCATTAAATCTCCAAACTGTTTCCCAAAACCATCATTACAAAAGCTCAGCTTTCAACACCATAGTGCCCTCAAAGCTCATCAATAAGCTAAGGACCCTGGGACTAAACACCCAGGGTCCTTAGGTGGTGAGGGTAGGTAGCAACACATCCGCCATGCTGATCCTCAACGTGGGGGCCCCTCAGCGGTGCATGCTCAGTCCCCTCCTGTTCTCCCTGTTCACTCATGACTGTACGGCCAGGCATGACTCCAACACCATCATTACCTTTGCTGATGACACAACAGTGGTAGGCCTGATCACTGACAACGATGAGTCAGCCTATAGGGAGGAGGTCAGAGACCTGACCGTGTGGTGCCAGGACAACAACTTCTCCCTCAACATGATCAAGACTAAGGAGATGATTGCAGACTACAGAAAAAGGAGGACCGAGCACGCCCCCATTCTCATCAACGGGGCTGTGGTGGAGCAGGTTGAGAGTTTTAAGTTCCTTGGTGTCCACCACCAACAAACTAACATAGTCCAAGCACACCAAGATCGTCTTGATGAGGGCAAGACAAAACCTATTCCCCCTCAGGAGACTGAAAAGATTTGGCATGGGTCCTCCGATCCTCACAGGTTTCTACAGCTGCACCATCGAGAGCATCCTGACGGGTTGCACTCCTGCCTGGTATGGCAAATGCTCGGCCTCCGACCGCAAGGCACTGCAGAGGGTAGTGCGTACGGGCCAGTACATCACTGGGGCAAAGCTTCCTGCCATCCAGGACCTCCATACCAGCCACCCTAATCATAGACTGTTCTCTCTGCTACCGCACGGCAAGCGGTACCGAAGCGGCAAATAAACCGCTTCTACCCCCAAGCCATAAGACTCCTGAACATCCCCCCACTCCTTTACACCACTGCCTATTTTACACCATGGTGCCCTCAAAGCTCATCAATAAGCTAAGGACCCTGGGACTAAACACCCAGGGTCCTTAGGTGGTGAGGGTAGGTAGCAACACATCCGCCATGCTGATCCTTAACGCGGGGGTCCCTCAACACGGGGGCCTCTATTATTATCTATTCATAGTCACTTTAATAACTCTACCTACATTTACAAATTACCTCAATTACCTCGACTAACCGGTGCCCCCGCACATTGACTCTGTACCGGTACCCCCTGTATATAATCTCGCTACTGTTATTTTACTGCTCCTCTTTAACTACTGGTTACTTTTATTTCTTATTCGTATTCATATTATTTAAACTGCATTTTTGGTTTGTGGCTTGTAAGTAAGTAAGCATTTCACTGTTGTATTCGGCGAATTTGACTAATAAAATTTGATTTGATTTGATAATTGTAGGCTATTGTCTGTAATTTTTGCCTCAAACAACATGTGCATAATGATGTGGCAAATTTTTGGATTTCGTGCATAGGCTAAGAATTAGAATATTTGCAGACATAGGTGATAATATCTCTCTTGGAGCTGATCCATCGTCAGTATCTAATGTTAAGTTAAGATTTGAATGGAGTTTGCTGATCTGAGAGCAGATATCTTTCTTTCGATGCTATCAGTATCGACACACTTGTTGAACGTTCTCCCCATGTGGGGTTTTGGGAAACGCATGTGAATTCTTCGACCGTTACAGAAGTTATGCATCGTTAAAACACTTTTAAGCTTAAGTTCCATCCCCATCGGAAAACCGGGCCCTGCCTATAGAACTGATTATTGCATTTATGCATTTTCCCTTTAAAGAGGGAGGGGGGTGAATATCAACAGTTGCTTACACATTTCCTGTTCCTGGAAGTGACTCTCAAAGTACTGAATAAGTTGGCTGAGTGAGCATTTGGAAATAGACCCCCTTCCAAATTTGTACTTGTTGATGGCTACTTCCCACTATGCCGACGTCTGTATTTTTTCTGTATCAGAACAGTGGGAGATCCAGAGAAATTTCCAGCTAGCAACGGCCATATAGGGACAGTGAATTTCTATTGCACTCCATGGTGAAATGTCTCAAATAATTCTTAGCGATTTGTGGTATTGTTGTTTTTGCTGTTTTTGTTGTTGTTTTTCCAAAACATGTTTTCCTCAAACTTGGGGGGGGCATGGACATTTTGGGAATAGCCTGATTTCTGTAGAACAGAGAGGGGGGGAAAGGACAGCCAGGGACGGGTGTGATTAGAGGGGGGAGTCCCTGCTGAAAACGAGAGAAACAAATGGATTTGAAATGCTTTTTGATGGTATGAGGTTTTGTGTGGAGTACATCGTGCAGGCTGCTACTGGGCTGTACACTACACTGGGCTGTTCACTCTCTGTACAGGCTGGCTGGAGGCTGTCTCTTTTAACATAGCTTCACTCTCTTTCCCTCTCCTTCTCCCTCTCTCTACCCCCCCCCTCTCTCTCTCCAGCTCCACAACAGGCGGTTCAAATTGGAGCCGAATCAAACCGACAGCTTCTCCCTCTTTCCCTCTTCTCCCCCCACTCTCTCTTCATTCTTCATCCCTCTCTCTCTTCGTCCCCCCTCTCTCTCATCATCCCCTTGCTAATTACCTGCAGGGTGACCGTATGCTTATTAAAATTCCCTTTCAAAAAAGTTCCGACTTGTTTTTAACCTCACAGGCTACAACATGGAACCGGGGGAACAAGGCATAGAAATATCAAAGAGCTGTGAGACCAAAAACTGCCTTGAAAGTTTTTTCTGGGAGAAATGATAAAACTGCTCCCTCGCTCACTTCACCAGGGGAGAGGGAGGGCTAGGCCTGACATTGCGGTAATCTGCTGTAAAATTGGCTGAAATTTGTAATTCTGAAATAAACAACAACTAGGGAGAAAGAGACAGAGAGGGGGAGAGGGGGAGAGAGAGAGAGAGAGAGAGAGAGAGGTGAAGAGAGAGAGAGAAAGGAAGAGATAGAGAGCGAGAGGGGACGAGAGAGAGTTGATGCTGCAGAAGTTGAAATAAACAGGTCCAGTGTGTGTGTGTGTTTGTGTGTTTGTGTGTTTTGTGTGTGTGTGTGTGTGTGTGTGTGTTTGTGTGTGTGTGTGTGTGTGTGTGTGTTTGTGTGTGTGTGTGTGTGTGTGTTTGTGTGTGTGTGTGAGTGTGTGTGTGTGTGTGTGTGTGTGTGTGTGTGTGTGTGTGTGTGTGTGTGTGTGTGTGTGTGTGTGTGTGTGTTGGACTCATTGTAATGGCTGTAATGTAATACATGGAGTCAAACATGTAGTTTCCATATGTTCCATTTATTCCAATCCAGCCATTACAATGAGTCCGTCCTCCTATAGCTCCTCCCACCAGCCCCCTCTGGTGTTTGTATATGTGTGTTCATTGATATTTATAACTAGTACAGTAAAAGGTGAAATATCCTCTATCTCACCCCATTTTTGACTTTGACCTGTTCTCAGGACAAAACTAACATTCTACCCTTTGGACCTGAGGAGAATGATCTATTACTTTGATTTGCCCAGTTAGGTTATTCTCGTTTATAAGAACGACATTCTATTGTTGTAGTTTTTTCAATAGTTTTAATACTTATCACTTGGCAGTTCAGATTAATAATATATATATTGGTGCTCTGACTACTAAAATGGTTTTGGCTTCTAAAACATAAAAATATGTCCCTGACATTTAAAGATAATTCCTTTCCCTCTCTCTGAACAGGCTTTGGACTAAATTACTTGACACGATTTATTTATTTTAATGAAAAGCCTTTTCAAAGAAATGTCTTTCAGAAAGACCTCTGCGACCTTACAAAATGTCTAACAATGACTTTAATGTTATCTCTACCACAGAGCTGTAAAAACCTGTGATTTACTACCACGGATCAAAAACCCAACGTTTACAATTAATTTAGTTTAATAGTGCTATAATGCCGCAGTTAAAATATGCCCCTTTAGTGATAAGGGGCTGCATGTGTTAGAATTAATTCCTGGTTAATTGTTTCTATATTTCAGTGGTGCGACGGCAGGAATGGCAGTGGTTTCTGTGTGTGTGTGTATGTGTGCATGTGTGTGTGCGTGTGTGTGTGCGTGTGTGTGTACATGTGTGTGTGCATGTGTGTGGTGGTGGAGGTTAGCTAGATTCTGGGAGGTAATTAATTTTCTATTTAAAAGGAAGATTCTGATGGGCTGCTGCCCTGGCAGGGCTGGTCTCGGCCACTGGGGGAAGAACAGGGGTTAATTGCAGTAGATTGCCTTATCTCCTTGTAATTATTCCTGTCTCTTTGGACTTCCTTGGCTCCAAATGGCCAATCGATACTATTGGACCACAGAGACAAGAAAGGGAGGAAGAAAGAGATGCAAAAGTCAAGTCGAACCTTCAGTTTAGAGGCTTGAGGTTTTGGCCTGGATGCTATCTCATCAGATATTAAGAGAGAAATGAGTCAATAGGAGGTCAGGGATTTAAATGCAGACAGGCTGGTTTGGTAGTGTTCTTTTGAGGATGTTTTTTTTTTAAAGGCTTCTGATGGGGTGTGACAGTTAAACTACGCTCATGAGGCATTTCTAAGTTATATTCTTCAATAACAAATCTGTACATATCATTCATTTAAAAGTTCAAAATGCATTTCCCAATTGCAGATGGCCACTTTATAGACATAACACAAAGAGCAGAAGACATGCACGTCCGTGGGACCGGTATTGCTTTCCTCGGGTGAAATAGATAGATGGTTAATAGGAAGGGAGGAGACCAATGTTACTGCTTAGACCACGCGATGAGCCGCCCTGTGGTTATGGACTGGCCACACTGGTCAGAGAGTGTGTGCATCCCAAATGGCACTCTATTCCCTCACAACTTTTGACCAGAGCCCAATGGGAATAAGCTGCCAATTGGGAGGTAGAAGAGTCCCTACTTAATTCCATTAATCATGACTACAGGATACACATGTGGGCACGCTAACACACACACACACACACACACACACACACACACACACACTGTACACACATTTTAATCAGTCTCTTACTGTGAATTACAGTTGCAAAATGAGGCTATAGATAAGATGTACTTTATTGTCCATAAAGTTACAAAGAACAGAAATATGTCTTAATGTTCACAATTCGGCCCAACTGACACACATACATACGCCTTTGGGTTGGATGCAATGGGTCAACTTTCCTTAAATTCCCTGGTTTTCCTGAAATCCTGGTTGAAGAACTGTCAGATTTTCTCTTTATTCCCTTCTGACTCTAACTGGGATTTCAGGAAAACCACACTGTAATGGAAAACTGTCATTTATATGGTAATTTTAGGTATTATCAAATGTAAACCAACTGAACATTTTACTGCAGCATACTGTAAATTATGGTGCATTGTGAGTTATGTTCTGTAATTCAAATGGTCCTGTAATTTCACCCCACAGAATACAGTACTGTACCGTAGCTTTGGAGCTCCAAAAGTATTTTGACCACTACTGGGTGAATGACATTGTTGTTACTGGCTCAATTACATATTTTGAAGGTGCCTTGTAAGAGGCTATATTTGTTGCATCCGTGAGAGGGAATGCTTCATCAATTTAACTCCTATGTGGTTATACTGCCCAATCAATTTCAAATGTATTGGAGACACATTGGTGTGGCAGCGAGTCTTAAACCTTTAATGGTTGAACATTTTGCCATTTCCTTTTGTTCGGTTTTGTCCTGTAGTCACTGCCACTTTGGAAGCCTTTGTTAAGGCCTCTAGAAGTGCAAGGGATTTAAAACACCAAATATGAATGAATATGCTGTAATGTGTAAACACTTTACCTAGCAGTCAACCTGCTTGCACCAATCCCTTGTAATTACAGTAAAATACTGTGAAATACAAACCCCTCCCCTCATTACAATTCATTCATTCATCCATTAATTAATTCATTCTGATTTTGGTAGTACTTACTTTTTTTACAGTATAATGCATAATATTTACGGCATTATATGTGTTTGCTTTGATACCGTATTTATATTACAGTAGGTGTGAATTTTACTTGCCACTGAGCTACCTGTAAATTACTGTCAAATTCATGGTAACCCCTTTTACAGTGCAGGGAAACCCTACTGTTAAAAAGACTAGGATGGGGGCATCTCTGTTACTGTATATAACATAGACCAAGCCCAGTGAATGGGCTGTGCAATCATTCCCATTACAGAGCAGGTAATTGACTTCTAGTCCCATTCTCTTCAGTATAAACAGGGCTTATCTTCTTTCTAAGGGCTGCCTTTGAACAGGGTTTAGGTTTGAAAGGCCACCGCACACACACCACAGCAAAGTTTCCGCTATCTGATTGAGAGTCAGGTTGTGTGGTAGCGGGAGGTGGAGATTGGCTGATATTGGGTGCTTTATCGTCCCAGCTCCTTCAAAGACAAGTCACAGATCGTGATAATGAGAAGGGATCAAGGAAAAAGAGAAGTGTCAAATGGAAGGTGAGTGTAATGGCGATCCTAGTTCTAGTACAAAGAGCGGTACAATGTAAACTCAAAGGCATGTCTAACTCAAATACCTCAAGTAAGTTGAACTCAAACTGAAAAGTCATTATTACTTCAAATAATATCTGTGTTTTCCATGTACATTGATTGATTGAATAATCTTACGCTACACAAAGATAAATAACATATTTTTCTAAACTAATCCAATGATTTAGTTAGACACCTTGCACCTGTTACTGAAATGGGTGTTCCAGTTGAAATGGGTGTTCCAGTTTAAAAGGCTTAGGTAGTCTCCTCACACTGTTCCTAATCCTGGCAGTCATTAGGAATGCAGGTTGCGGGTGAATACAAACTGCTGGATATCTTAACTCTGGCTTGGTTCCAATAGGATTTACATATCCTTTTGAAAGCCAGAATAATGTGATTTGCAGGTAGGGTTGCAAAATTCGGATACATTTTCCAGAAATCCCATTTGGAAGGTTGCTGGAAATCCTTCAACCATGCTTTTTTTGAAAAACTGGGAGTTTTGGGAAAGTTACCAGAATTTTGCTAAGCTTCAAAATAAGGTCATATGTATTGTCTTTAAGAATTTAATTACAATAACATTCACCTAAAGAACACACTCGGTGAAGGCCACAGGACTGAACATGAATGTATTCAACAACTACTACTATGAATGTATTCAACAACTTTGTCACTAACAAATACAGTCATGTGGGGTAGCTCTACAATTCACGCAAAGAGGCAAGGCACACTGGGGAATTATAGTGGAGGCAGAACTTAGTGGGGGTGTTACTCTAAATAGTGGGGGCATGACTCAACTAGGGGATAGATTGGTTCTGTGCAATCACACAGCTATTGAACCTTGCTGTGCAGAGACGACTGTTATATTTTGTGTCGGTGTGAATCGAGGTCTAGCATTATTGGCACCCTTGAAAAAGATGTGCAAAAAATACTATAATATAAATAATACAAATACTATATTGTGAGCTATATTGTGTTCTCAAAAAATAAAGCAATTATGTTATTTTATACTAATACAATTGCTCCTAAAAATGTAATTTGTTTAACAATTAGTAAAAGCTTTTTTTTAAGATAGTGGTCAAAATGAGGCAGGTACAGAGTCCAGAACAGGCAAGGGTCAAAACCGGGAAGACTAGAAAATGGAGAAAAAGCAAAGTAGGAAAACGGGACAAACGCTTCTAGGCTTTGGACATACAAGACAAACTGGCACAGAGAGACAGGAAATACAGGGATATATACACTGGTACAGAGAGACAGGAAACACAGGGATAAATACACTGGGGAAAACAAGCAACACCTGTGGAGACAATAACGAGGACAGGAGAAACAGATCAGGGTGTGACATATACAGCTCATTGAGTGCAGTCTTAGTGCCAGCATCGGTCTGTGGTGGTATGTAAACAGCTATGTAAAATACAGATGAAGACTCTCTGGGTAGATAGTGTGGTCTACAGCTTATTATGAGATACTCTACCTCAGGCGAGCAAAACCTTGAGATTTCCTTAGATATTATGCACCAGCTGTTGTTTACATATATGCATAGTCCGCCACACCTTGTCTTACCAGAAGCCGCTGTTCTATCCTGCTGATTCAGCGTATAACCAGCCAGCTGTATGTTGATAATGTTGTTCAGCCACGACTCCATGAAGCATAAGATATTACAGTTTTTAATGTCCCGTTGGTAGTCTAATCTTCCTCGTAGGTCGTCGATTTAAATTTTCCAATGATTGCACGTTAACTAGTATAATGGAAGGCCGGGGGGGGTTATTCAATCGCCTGCAAATTCTCAGAAGGCAGCCCGACCTCCGTACTCTTTTGCTTCAATGTCTCTTCACGCACATGACAGGGATTTGGGCCCGTTCCCTGGTAAAGCAGTATGTTGTTCACGTCGGGCTCATTGGACTCCTTGTCTGCGTCCTAACGCTCTACACCGTATTTTGGAATTGTATTGATAATAACCTATATCAGAATGGACAGTAGAAGCCATGTAAGGGATGGTGATGAAATTATTGTGATGGGATTGGAGTGGAGTGGAGGGATGGTAGTGGTGGTGTTATTCTCTTCTCTCCCAGTATGCTAGGTGCTCTAGGTGCTGTGGAAGCCATGAAAAGGTTGAAAGGAAGGATGTTCCCTGATTCCCTGATTCCCGGTCTCCCTGTTTGCGTCCCAAATGGCTCTGGTCAAAAGTAGTGCACTATAAAGGGAATATGGCCCAGTGCTTGTTAATGCAGAGAGCAGTAATAGATGTCAACAGCCTGGCCTCCTCTTATTGTGTCAACATTAATCACTGCTCCTCTGGATACTGCCTGGACGCTGCCACACACACGCACACACACACACACACACACACACACACACATACAAATAAACACACACACACACACACTGCTTAAGATTCAGCGCAGCATGCCAGGGTCAGTAGGGGCAGCTCTATCAATCTACAAGCCTTCTGTCCTCCGCTCTTCCCTGGTCTACGCTCCCTCTCCACTGACTGGTTAATCACTGCCGCTAATTACAACCCACTAGCCGCTCCGCCAATGCAAATGTGAAGCGCACACACCCATGCTTCAATATGGCCCTGTGTTCGGCCAGCGAAAGGTCCATATGCCTTGAGTGCCATGTGTGTGTGCGCGCGTTTGTGTTTACTGTCTTGGCTGCCTGCCTGCCACTTCTCAGAATGCCTTACAAATGAAGGATGGGGGAGCAGCTGAGTGTACTCAATGACTTATTTACTTGTGGATTTTGATGGGCAGTCGAAGCAATTTTTGTCTCTCCAGGTACACTGTAAAAAAAAATCTTGTACTTTTTATAGTAAACTGGCAGTACAGTAACTTACTAGCAGCACAGTAGCCAATAAATTACAATAGATTTACAAGTCAAGGTTCTTAGACTGCCGAATTACATTATGGTATTGTTTTCTGTGTGGTATAGTATTTTCAGTATTCTGACTAATGGGTGCAACAAATATAGCTTCTTACAAGGCACGCCTTAAAATATGTTAATGAGCCATAGACTCTTTCCCAGCCCACAACGTTTTCTAATAATGCACCATAATTAACAGTGTGCCACTTTAAAATACACAGCAAAACAGGTAATACATTGCTTTACTGTAAAATTGTATTGTAAAATTACAGCAGTGTAGCGGAATGCCATTGAGCCCCCATAATGCATTGCTTTTTACAGTACTATACAGTAATATAGAATAATTTATTACAGTGTAGGTTTGGGTGGATGTGTTCTTGTATGTTTTTATAAATGTGCAAGGGAACATATTAGGATGATGCCCAATATATGTAATTTAGCAGACCCTTTTATGCAAATCTTGACCCCGGCTTTTATTAGTAAATACAGAATTACCTATCAGCTCTATCAGCTCTATCAGCTCTATCAGCTCTATCAGCTCTTATGTATCTTTCTGCCCAAGATTCACTCGGTAGTAAAATAATCCCTATATAGTTTAGGCACTGCACTCAATGACCAATCACTCCTGTTTCATAGACTTCTTTATGGTCTTATCGACTACACATTAAACACACCATTCTGAAGGTGGCGGAGTGTCTGCTGCTGGGGAATAAAGTGAATGTGTGTGTGCGTGCGTGTTTGTGTGCATGTAGAGTCATTGAATGTTGAACAGCGTGTCTCGTCATTTAATGTTGCTGTGATTTAGCTTTCAGCGTGAAAGGTTTAAGGGCTAAAGTGTTAAATATGGTGCATATATACAGCCCTTATTACCTCTTTATCTTCACTATTACCTTAACAAGTACAGTCAGTGACCTTGAATATATGGAATTGTCTAGACATTCACCAACAATCAGAAACCCGTGCTTTACAACAATGTACAATGTTTTCATGGGAAATAGGCGTATGTCGCGGGTCACTACTTTCACAGGAGAGCCGTTTGAATGTAAACTTTTTTTTAAATCAAACTGCGTTTTTGGGCAGAAATGCCTTCTGGAACATATGAACTGTCATATACCGTAATAACAAATTGGATTCCAACTGTAAATACAAATAAATGTGTTAAATTACTAGCCTAGTTTGTTGAGCCACAGAAAAAGTCAGCAACCTACCCACTAGCCATGATTGGCATAGATAATGAGTGGGCTGGACATGCAGAGAGACGAGTTTGAATTGGTCTACCATATAGCAAGCGTCTGTCTATTTGAGCTGGTCAGTAAGTGTAGATAATCCTGCATAATGTGTATTTTTTATGTATCGTACAGTAGAACTGCGCAAGTGTTGCTCTCCACTTTCTGGAGGACTGAGTTTGGAAATCAGTGGAATTAGAGTTTGATTGCTTAGGAGATAGAGAAAACACCTGTCTCCACCTGCAGATTCATGCAGGGTAGTAGTGTCATGAGTTGGGATTATGGTTCAATGTTTACCTAGCTAGCTACATGTCTTAACAAAAGACTCCACTATGCAAGTAACCATTTTGGGTGCGTTCATAAATTCAGTCTGGCCAACTACTCTGATTTCAGGGCACTCTCGTCTGAGTGTGCCAGAGTGCAGAATAACTGATGAATTTACGAACGTTCACTACCTGTTGAATATGGCTGGTGTCAGTAAACGTAGACAAAAAAAGTTAAATTAAATTATTGGCAGCAGCACACTTACAGTCACCAACGCTCTGGATAATATGAAAACAGCCTAACCAGCTCCACTAGGGTGAGTAAAATAGTCAGAGTGGGGTGTTCTCTCAATTGTGTCTGGAGGTAGCTAGCAAGCTAGCTAGTGTTAGCCAGTTAACTTCGGTGCTTGACTGGTGTTGTGAGGTCAGAATGCTCGGATCAACCCTACTCATCGGCCAGAGCGTCCATTGTGCGCTCTGCACTCTGCGAGAGCGACTGCAGCACAGTTGCAGTCACTAACGCTATGTATAATATAAAAACAGCCTAACCAGCTCAGCTAGACCGAGTAATGGTCAGTGAGCTGTTCTCTCATTTGTGTCTGCTGGAAGTAGCTAGCAAGTTGGGTGCTTGACTGCTGTACAGAACGCTCGGATCAACTCTTAAAGAGATGTGTGGGGCTAAAGCTTAAGAGGATGTGAATGATTCTGAACGGGTGTCGACAAGGAGGAGCTCTCCAGTAGGTGCCAAAGCATTCAAAGGCCAGGATATCCTGGGCCAAAGAGAAGAACTGGAGGCCAGGAGCGCTTAGCCGGCACCAACTGTCCTGGCTGGATGCCCACTCTAGCCCGGGCAATGCGGGGAGCTGGAATATAGAGCACCGGGATGTGACTGCTCACTGGAGACATGGGGCGCATCACCGCATAATACGGTGCCCGACCGGTCACACGCTCTCCACGGTAAGCATGGGGAGTTGGCTCAGGTCTAAACCCTGACTCCGCCAATCTATCCGTGTGGAGCTGCCTCTTGGGCTTCCGTGCTAGCCGTGACCCCTTGTATGGTTGCTCCCTCCTTGCTGCCTCCATCTGCACCCATGTGAGGCGATCCTTCCCAGCCAGGATCTCCTCCCACGTCCAGGATCCTTTACCATTCAGGATGTCTTCCCACGTCCAATCCTCCATGCCACGCTGCTTGGTATTTTAATGTTGGGGAGTTCTGTAACGGCTCTCGTGGGTTGAAGAAGGAAACCAACCTAGAATGCCCACCCTAATCACACCCTGACCTAACCAAAAACAGAGAAATAAAAGTCTCTCTAAGGTCAGGACTTGACACCTGCAGACTGAATAAAAACATAAACTCAACACACAACAATTACAAATATTTTTTGGAGTTCATATAAGGAAATCAGTCAATAGAAATAAATAAATTAGGCCCTAATCTATGGATTTCACATGACTGTGCAGGGGTGCAACCATGGGTGGGCCTGGGAGGGCATAGGCGTACATATATGGTAGCCAGACCCTCCCACTGGGGAGACAGACCCAGTCAATCAGAATGAGTTTTTCCCCACAAAAGGGCTTTATTACACAGGCTCAGCTAATCAGAATTCATTTTTCCCCACAAAACGGCTTTATTACACAGGCTCAGCTAATCAGAATTCGTTTTTCCCCACAAAAGGGCTTTATTACACAGGCCCAGCTAATCAGAATGAGTTTTTCCCCACAAAAGTGCTTTGTTACACAGTTGAAGAAGCCGGATGTTGAGATCCTGGGCTGGTGTGGTTAGCGGTTGTGAGGATGGTAGGAAATACTGCTAAATTCTCGAAAATGGTGTTGAAGGGGACTTATGCTAGAGAAATTAACGTTTAATTGTCTGGGAACAGTTCTAGTGGATATTCCTGCAGTCAGCATGCTAATTGCACGCTCCCTCAAAACTTGAGACGTCTGTAGCATTGTGTTGTGTGACAAAACGGCACATTTTAGAGTGGCCTATTACTGTCCCCAGCACAAGGTGCACCTGTGTAATGATCATGCTGTTTAATCAACTTATTGATATGCCACACCTGTCAGGTGGATGGATTATATTGGCAAAGGAAAAATGCTCACTAACAGGGATGTAAACAAATTTGGGCACAATACTTTTGAGAAATAAGCTTTTGTGCATATGGAACATATCTGGGATCTTTTATTTCAGCTCATGAAACATGGGACCAACACTTTACATGTTGCGTTACATCTTTTGTTCAGTATATGTTCAGGTTTGTATGTGAATGTGATTGTGTAAATATTAGGCAACCAGACAGATGTGAAAGACAATCTATGAGGGCCGTTTACCCTCTGTTGCTGGCCGGGAGGCTGGAGATCAACAGAGCTTTTTGATTAGACGAAAGGTCCTGTTCGAGACCATCTGTGTGTAAGGGCCTAAGGTGCGTTTCTATGCATGTTTGCTACTGTTGTTGTTATTGGTTGTTTATTTCATGTTTTCTCCCCCTGCATAAATTTAGCATCATTTCAGAAAGTCAAGATGGCGGCGTCGTTACGGGCGGGTGCCCTTATGGAAAAACCACATGATTTGAAATGTTTAAAATCACATTATTTCACGTGACATTTACACATGTTTTTGGAAAACTTCACATATGGTTATATTGCACATGTGGATTATAATTTTCACAGATGATGCCCTGCAAACAGATATGTGTTTTTATGATACACACACACACAGTGCTTTTAACATGGTGTTTTCAAATTACATTTTTAACACACTTTGACTCCATTGTGTGTTTATTTATACAGTCCTTATTCAACATGTCTTTACTTGGGATTTGAACAACCTCTTAGTTCACTGCATTCCAATCTTCCTGCTACGCTACTATGTCTGTTTCAATAACAGATTTCACCTGTATTCCTACACATTAAATCTCAGCTTTGTGAAAAATACACTCAATAACCTAATTATATTATTCATAGTGATTCAGTAGTAACATTAACCAGGTTTCCTTCCAACCTTTTTATGCAAGTAAAGTGAAGTGATCAAAAATGTCGTTGACAGGCTTGATGGAAACAGATTTGTTTTCCATAAAAGTTCCAAAGGTGGGATCTTTTTTGATTGTAAAATGAATTATGCTAGAAATGTTGATGGAAACGCTTTTATGGTCAAATATTGATAAAATAACCGTCATATCGAAGTAAACATGAAGTCACGCAATGATATGTTTTGGTCTTCCCACTACAACTCATCGGGAAAGCATGCAGTGTATTAGGCTACAGATGAAATAAATGATGATAAGCTTCACAGGGTGGTGTGTCACGTTCTGACCATAGTTCTTGTGTGTTTTCCTTGTTTTAGTGTTGGTCAGGACGTGAGTTGGGTGGGCATTCTATGTTTTGTGTGTCTAGGTTGTTTTTCGGTGTTCGGCCTAGTATGGTTCTCAATCAGAGGCAGGTGTCCGTTAGTTGTCTCTGATTGAGAATCATACTTAGGTAGCCTGGGTTTCACTGTGTTTTTGTGGGTGATTGTTTCCGTGTCTGTGTTTTACACCACACGGTACTGTTTTCGGTTTTCACATTTGTTGTTTTGTAAATTGAAGTGTTCAGTTTGGATTTAATATTAAATAAGATGAACACAAACCGCACTGCGCTTTGGTCCTCTCCTTCAACGGAAGAAAACCCTTACATGGTCGAAGTGCAAGGTGATGCGCTTGTTGCTCCTTTCCAATAAATATTGAGAAATTATTCTGGAATATTTACCTGGAACCAAGTCAATAATCGTGCTATTATCTGACAACACCAACGAAAAAGAAGCTGTGCTGCAGGACACTTGACATTAAGGTCTAGATTCAATCAGATCAAGCGTAAACATGTGATTGTCAACACCACTTTTGTTCCAAAGTGGATTAATGCCTCAGCAGTGCCACCAGATGGTTATTTGTTACGAAGAATATACAGTTGAAGTCAAAAGTTGACATACACCTTAGCCAAATATATTTAAACTCTGATTTTCAAAATTCCTAACATATAATCCTTGTAAAAATTCCCTATATTAGGTCAGTTAGGATCACCATTTCATTTTAATAATGTGAAATTTCAGAATAATAGTAGAGAGAATGATTTATTTGAGCTTTTATTTCTTTCATCACATTCCCAGTGGGTCAGAAGTGTACATACACTCAATAAGTATTTGGTAGAATTGCCTTTAAATTGTTTAACTTGGGTCAAATGTTTTAGGTAGCCTACCACAAGCTTCCCACAATAAGTTGGGTGAATTTTGGCCAATTCCTAATAGAGCTGGTGGAACTCAGTCAGGTTGTAGGTCTCCTGGCTCGCACACGCATTTCAGTTCTGTCCACAATGTTCTATAGGGTTGAGGTTAGAGCTTTGTGATGTCCACTCCATTACCTTGGCTTTGATGTCCTTAAGCCATTTTGCCAACTTTGGAAGTATGCTTGGGGTCATTGTCCATTTGGAAGACTCATTTGCGACCAAGCTTTAAATTACTGACTGATGTCTTGAGATGTTGCTTCAATATATCCATAGAATTGTCCTCACTCATGATGCCATCTATTTTGTGAATTGTACCAGTCCTTCCTGCAGCAAAGCACCCCCACAACATGATGCTGCCACCCCCATGCTTCACAGTTGGGATGGTGTTCTTTGGCTTGCAAGCCTCACCCTTTATCCTCCAAACATAACAAAGGTCATTATGGCCAAACAGTTCTATTTTTGTTCAGACCAGAGGACATTTCTCCAAAAAGTGCAATTTTTGTCCCCATGTGCAGTTGCAAACCGTAGCCTGTCTTTTTTATGGCGGTTTTGGAGCAGTGGCTTCTTCCTTGCTGAGCAGCCTTTCAGGTTATGTCGATATAGGACTTGTTTTACTGTGGATATAGATACTTTTGTACCTGTTTCCTCCAGCATCTTCACAAGGTCCTTTGCTGTTGTTCTGGGATTGATTTGCACTTCTGCACATAAGTACGTTCATCTCTAGGAGACAGAACGCGTCTCCTTCCTGAGTGGTATGACGGCGGCGTGGTCCCATGGTGTTTATTTTTGCTGTTTGGGGCTTTAGGCTGGGTTTCTGTACAGCACTTTGAGATATCAGCTGATGTACGAAGGGCTATATAAATACATTTGATTTGATTTGATTTATACTTGCGTACTATTGTTCGTGCAGATGAACGTGGTACCTTCAGGCATTTGGAAATTGCTCCCAAGGATGAACCAGACTTGTGGAGGTCTACAATTTTTTTTCTGAGGACTCGTCTGATTTATTTAGATTTTCCCATGATGTCATGCATAAAGGCACTGAGTTTGAAGGTAGGCCTTGAAATACATCCACAGGTACACCTCCAATTGACTCAAAGGATGTCAATTAGCCTATCAGAAGCTTCTAAAGCCATGACATCATTTTTTTGAATTTTCCAAGCTGTTTAAAGGCACAGTCAACTTAGTGCATGTAAACTTCTGGCCCACTGGAATTGCGATACAGTGAATTGTAAGTGAAATAATCTGTCTGTAAACAATGGTTGGAAAAATTACTTGTGTCATGCAAAGTAGATGTCCTAACCGACTTGCCAAAACTATAGTTTGCTAACAAGAAATGTGTGTAGTGGTTGAAAAACGAGTTTTAATGACTCCAACCTAAGTGTATGTAAACTTCCGACTTCAACATTATATCCACACACTCTCAAATATAAAAGTATTTTTATGTTACAGTGTTGTTCTCAGGTGTACTAAAAGGTCAAAGGTACACATACGGTACCTTCAGAGGTAGGAACTCACATAGCACTGAACAGTACCTTTTAGGGTAAATGTCTAGTACATAATCTAGTATAATGGTGAGTTCTTCTACCAAATACATTCAATATAATGATGCATTCATAACCATGCTGGAGGTGGGAATTTACCAGTTGTGAAGTTGTAAATACCAGTTGGAGGCATTCTCGTGCTTTGAAGTCATTGAGAAATGTCAATTGGCTAATGTCTAACAAGCTCAATCAACCATAAACTAAAAGTGCAGCTATCATGCTTGCAAACAAATAATAGAGTTTCAAAAACCATGTAAATAGATTGTTTTTACACATAATGTTTTGTTGTTTCATTGAACTGCAGAAAATGCTGTTTTCGAAGGGTAATTTCCTCAGTAGGTGATGTCAAAGGTCGTCATGTGGGAGAAGTCGGAACTCAGGGATGATTCCCACTAGTAATTACCAGTTGGAGGGCCGTTAATGTGGATTTTTCCCAGTCGTATGTGTAATCTCCCACTTCCCCCTAGGCTACTAACGCAGGATAAGATACAATCATTTCTGCATGTTGAAATGTAGGTGGGGAACAATGCATACGTGGGTGTGTGATAAACATGGTCCCCAATGATGTCACCATTGTCCTTGATTCTAAGCAATGTTGCTATTTTTATTGACTTGGCCAAAGCTTTTGATACGGTAGACAATTCCTTTCTTGTGGGCCGGCTAAGGAGTATTAGTGTCTCTGAGGGGTCTTTGGCCTGGTTTGCTAACTACCTCTCTCAAAGAGTGAAGTGTATAAAGTCAGAAAATCTACTGTCTCAGTCACTGCCTGTCATCAAGGGAGTACCCCAAGGCTCAATTCTAGGCCCCACGCTCTTCTCAATTTAAATCAACAACATAGCTCAGGCAGTAGAAAGCTCTCTCATCCATTTATATGCAGATGATACAGTATTATACTCAGCTGGCCCCTCCCCAGATTTCGTGTTAAATGCTCTACAACAAAGCTTTCTTAGCATCCAACAAGCTTTCTCTACCCTTAACCTTGTTCTGAACACCTCCAAAACAAAGGTCATGTTGTTTGGTAAGAAGAATGCCCCTCTCCCCACAGGTGTGAATACTACCTCTGAGAGTTTAGAGCTTGAAGTAGTCACCTCATAAAGTACTTGGGAGTATGGCTAGATGGGGCACTGTCCTTCTCTCAGCACATATCAAAGCTGCAGGTTGAAGTTAAATCTAGTCTTGGTTTCCTCGATTGTAATCGCTCCTCTTTCACCCCAGCTACCAAACTAACCCTGATTCAGATGAGAATCCTACCCATGCTAGATTATGAAGTCATAATTTTTAGATTGGCAGATAAGGCTGCTCTCGAGCGGTTAGATGTTCTGTACGATTCGGCCATCAGATTTGCCACCAATGCTCCTTATCCTCTCTGGGATAGGGGGCAGTATTTTTAAGTCCGGATGAAAAGCGTGCCCAAAGTAAATTGTCTGCTACTGCTACTCAGGCCTAGAAGCTAGGATATGCATGTAATAGTATATGTGAATAGAAAACACTCTGACATTTCTAAAACTGTTAGAATAATGTCTGTGAGTATAACAGAACTAATATGGCAGGCAAAACCCCGAGCACATCCATCCAGGGAATTTAGTTTTGAGGTCACTGTGTTTTCCAATGGTTTTCTATGGGAGACCTGATTTAATAGGGCCCAGATTGCAGTTCCTATGGCTTCCACTAGATGTCAACAGTCTTTAGAAATTGTTCGATGTTTTTCTTTTGAGAAATTAAGAAGTAGGGCTGTTCTTTGTAGGTGTCACTCTGAAGGGTTTTAGTCTTTTGTTGTGTGTGAACTGGAGCGCGCTTCACGTTGTTTTTATCCAGCATTAGAAACGGTTTATTCCATCTTAAATTGTATCTTTTATTTACATTTTGGATTAGGAACATTGTTTGAAATGTTTGGACCAAGTTTACAGGTAACTTATTAGATACTTTGTAGTCATTTTGGAATCGGTGTATTTCTGAATCAAACACGCCAAATAAATGGACAGTTTGTGGATATAAAGAAGGAAATAATCGAACAAAACGACCATTCATTGTATCACTGAGACATTTGAGATTGCAAAAAGAAGATCTTTAAAGTTAAGGCATTTATTATATGTCTATTTCTGACTTTTGCACCTGCCCGGTTGAAATATGTTTTTCATGTGTTTGTATGTGAGGTGCTGTCCTCAGATAATCGCATGGTTTGCTTTCGCCATAAAGCCTTTTTGAAATCTGACACAGCGGCTGGATTAACAAGAAGTTAAGCTTTCTTTTGATGTATTACACTTATATTTTTGTGAAGGTTGAATACGAATATTTCTGTAGTCTGAATTTGGCGCACTACAATTTCACTGGATGTTGTCAAATCAATCCCGCTAACGGGATTTGAGCGGGATTCGCGCTTAAGGGATCCATAAGAGGTTTTAACTAGTTAAGTCAGTAAAGAGCAAATTCTTATTTACAGTGACGGCCTACCAAAAGGCCTCCGGTGGGGACAGGGGCTGGGATTAAAAATATAAAAATTCAATTTAAATATAGGACACAACACACATCATGACAAGAGAGACACCACTACATAAAAAGATACCTAAAACAACAACATAGAAAGGCAGCAACACATGATAACACAGCATGGAGGCAACACAATATGACAACCACATGGTAGCAACACAACATGGTGTAAGCACAAAACATGGTATAAACATTATTGGGCACAGACAACAGCACAAAGGGCAAGAAGATAGAGACAACAATGCATAATGCAAAGCAGCCACAACTGTCAGTAAGAGTGTCCACGATTGAGTCGTTGAATGAAGAGATTGAGATAAAACTGTTCAGTTTGAGGGTTTGTTGTAGCTCGTTTCAGTCGTTAGCTGCAGCAAACTGAAAAGATCAACCAGTGAGTATTGCGACAGGTATACAGAGAAGACCAGTTTACAGAGTATAGAGTGCAGTAATGTGTCCTTTAAATAAAGGTTAAATAAAAAAATCTAATAAATGCCAACTGTCAGTGGAAATGTTGTACTAGTTTATTGATTTTAAATTTATGTTAATTAAGGTTGAACACCTGTTTTTGACAATATAAATTCTATGATCTCTGTAAGAATTTGCGACAATCACAAACTGCACAGAGATTTCTGTGCTACTTCCAAAATATTAATGGCAGATGGTTTTATAGGAAGTACATTTTTAATTAACCTCTTACAGCTACCCCCTACTTTTTTCAATTTCTGCCTGTAGACATACCCAAATCTAACTGCCTGTAGCTCAGGCTCAGAACCAAGGATATGCATATTATTGATTTAATTTGAAAGAAAACACTCTGAAGTGTGTGTAAATGTGAATTGAATGTAGGAGAATATAACACAATAGTCCTGGTTTAGATAATACAATGAAAAAACCATAAACTTTTTAATTTTTATTGTTGTATCATCATCTTTAAAATGAACAAGACAAAACAAACATAGGATGATGGGGACAATTTCAGTGAAAAACATAAGAGGGCAACAGTACTTGTGCAAAGTTTCAAAATGATAACTTCCAAAATTAGTGTGCTACATGGCATTTATCATGAAGTCAACCAGGTGTCCCAAACAAGTAGCCTAAATGTACCCAAGTGGCCAAATTGGTGAAGTTATACATTTTGAATGGAATAACTACATACAAAATACCAAAATGGTATTCTAACACACCCCTCCAAAAAATGGAGAAAAACATGAAAAAATATATAAACATTTACAAAATAACACTTTCAATATTTGGAAGACCCTCAGTCCTCTACACAATATTGTGCTGCTGATGCCAGGTGCCATAGCAGTCTCTTTCTGCTGTAAAGCAGAGGGTCACCAAGCATGTGGTGCAGGTGATGGGGGACTTAATTTTGCAAAGAACACAGCGACACCTCCATGCTGTGCCCTTTTGGCCCTGAGGCACAGCCATGCCTGCAGAAATACATTTGGGCAGATGAACACCACTTGTGGCAGGAGCTGGATGAACCAGCTTCAGTGGGGGATGGACACCTTGGCACTGGGGGCTCCCATTCGGAGTCAGTGTCACTGTGAAAGAAAATGTTCAGTTAGAATAGTTTCACATGAGCCCTGTATCAACAGGTATAATAAACATATATATATATATAGAGAGTACAGGGAACATAAGGTTGAATATATTATTATAGACCTGCTAGATCTACTGTCTCATTTATATTATGACAGACCAGCTAGATCTACTGTCTATTTTATAGTATGACATTTCAGCTAGATCTACTGTCTTTATTATATTACAACAGACCAGCTGTATCTACTGTCTCTATTTCACTTTGGCCATTGTTGTGGGCCTGCCCTCCCCTCAACAGCCTCAAATAGGCTATTTCATGTGGGGGTGGGGCGGCAGACACACGCATCTCACATTTAATTACATTACATTTTTATATATTGCTACTAAAATGTTTAAAAATCACAAATAATATTTTATATTATTAATTTCAAACAACGGCATTAGCATGAGAAGAACTTACCAGTCCAAAACGATGTCCTCTACGTTTAAAAAACATTCCTCCATTTGGGAATCGCTAAATGAATCGTCCTCCAACAATCTCTGTCTCACTTTCCCGATCAATTTCTTCTAAAATTGTGTGTACATCTGTAAATCTAGACTTAGATGTAGCTTTCCGTGACTTAGTCGCCATACTGATTGATATATCAGCAGCTGAAGATGCGCTTTACCAAAACAACGCTATGCGTAACATGCGTTGCTCCTTCCGGTATGAAACTTCAATGGCGAATGACCCTCTTTACGCCGGAGTTTACTACATGGGTTGGTCTTCCAACACATAAACATTACATATTGCTGTTTACCTCAGCTCATTGGCTATCTACCCAGCTATATTTCAAGACGTTGGGTTAAAAGACAGTCAATCATGGTCATTGGGTTAAAAGACAGTCAATCAACGAAACAGCGGTCATATCATTGGTGCACAATGATGTCATTACAGGTTGTCTTCAAATCGGTTTCTTTCAGTCGATACGTCCCGCGAAATGACCCATTGGTTGTGTTACAAACAAACCAGTTGCTTGCAATGAAACCAAACATGACTGGAAAAGTCACATTTACTGTGTGCATTTACATCGAATGTGTCGTCGATAATGGAATGAGACGGAATTCACGACACAAGCGGTTCACAAAATGTTTTGTGTTAGGCTATAAAAATGGATTTTATCAAACAAAAGACCATTCATTGTGTAGCAATGAGCATTGGGATTGCAAACAGAGGAAGATCGTCAAAGGTCAACTATTTATTTTATTGCAGTTTGTGATTTTGTTACGCCTGTGCTGGTTGAAATAGATATTTTTTTATGGGGTTCTTTCCTCAGATAATCGCATCGTATTATTTTGCAGTAAATCCTTTTTTAAATCTGACAATGCAGTTGGATTAGCAAGATTCTAGGCTTTCGGAAAATGTGAGACACTTGTATTTTCATGAATGTTTAATATGACTATTTATGTAGCGATCCCCATATGTTGTCGAATTTCATCCCGCTGACGGGTTCGGTGCGCAGAGGTTAATAATTTACTATCAACTAGTTGCAAGTGAGTTGTCGTATATTTCATAATAATTTACTGTAACAAGTCTGTCACGTCCAGTAGGTAAGTAAAAGTTACAGTAGCATGGTGACTAGCTATTAACAACATTTCTTAAGGCCCTTTTGTCTCAACAAGGCTGCAGAGCTGAAAGTATACTAAACTTACTATCTTTGAATACATTACGTTTACTAAGATGACATTCCCTCTCATGGGACACCAAAAAGAGCTAAATGAATACTACGCCTCGAATGAACCAGTCCTGATATTTTCTGATTGGTATACATTTTGTCAACTGCAATATCAGTGAAGGCACAGTATATTAGTGGCAGCAAGTGTTCCATAGGTTCCTGGCAACATTTTGCAAGCACATTATCATTACTTTTACAATAACTTACTGAGAAATAATTTCCAGGTAAGCAATTCACAGCAACAAGTTGCCCATTTTACATTGGAATAACCACCAAACACTTAAACTGCTCCAACACTTCTAGTGACAGTGCACATATATTTAACCACGGCCCCAAATAGGTAAATGAGCCCCAACCAGTACATACCCCCTCCTATATTTTAAAGCGCAGTAAGGATCATACCTTATATTCAAAATATTGGGTTGAAAAATCTCCCATACCTGGAAGGTACTGAACTGTGCAGGAAGGTACCGAACTCTACAAACTCAAACATTTGAGTTTATATGTGTAGCTATGAAGTGTGCCTTTTACCTTTTTGTACCCCAGGGAACAGCACTCTACCCTAACCATACCCTTATTTTTTGAGTGAGTTCATATGCAGTACCAGTCAAAAGTTTGGACACAGCTACTAATTCAAAGGTTTTTCATTATTAAACTATTTTCTACATTGTAGATATCAAAACTATGAAAAAACACACAGCTTTGCACTTTGTATTTAGGAGCATATACCCACGTGGATGATTAAAAGATGAAGTGAGGTTCAGAATCCAGTCGGTTGTGGTAATGCACCTTAAAGTTGTTAGCCAACGGCCATATAAAGTCCAAAGAAGAAGTTGAAGCCTGAAGGAAGGAGGAGAAATGTTTTGAATTCGGTTTACCGGTTTATCTGTGGATTAATTGTCTGAGTAGAGGACCTTGTGCATTTCAGGTAAAAAAGAGCCCAATGTTTATATCCCAGGACAAATTAGCTAGCAACAGCAAGCTAGCTAGCTAAATTGCCATAAATGTTTAATGCTTTTTGACCTGTCCCCACATGAATGTAATTGGTTCAGAGTTTGTTTTGGTATTCACTCTCCTTATTGGTCAAATAGCCCTTACACAGACTCAAGGTGTGTTTTGGGTCATTATCCTGTTGAAAAACAAATGATAGTCCCAGTAAGCGCAAACTAGATGGGATTGTATAGCGATGCAGAATGCTGTGGTATCCATGCTGCTTAAGTGTGCCTTGAATTCTAAATAAATCACAGACAGCATCACCAACAATGTAACCCCACACCATCACACCTCCTCCTCCATGCTTCACGGTGAGAACCACACATGTGGAAACCCTCCGTTCACTTAGTTTTGCGTCTCACGAAGACACAAATTTGGATTCATCAGCCCAAAAGAAAGATTTCCACTGGTCTACTGTCCATTGCTTGTATTTCTTGGTCCAAGTAAGTCTCTTCTTATTGGTGTCCTTTAGTAGTGGTTTCCTTGCAGCAATTCACTATGAAAGCCTGATTCACACAGTGTCCTCTGAACAGTTGATGTTGAGATGTGTCTGTTACTTCTGTGAAGCATTTATTTGGGCTGAGGTGCAGTTAACTCTAATAAACTTATCCTCTGCAGCAGAGGTAACTCTGAATCTTCCTTTCCTGTGGTGATACTCATGAGAGGCAGTTTCATCACAGTACCTGATGGTTTTTGCTACTGCACTTGAAGAAACGCTCCAAGTTCTTGACATGTTCCATATTGACTGACCTTCATGTCATAAGGTAATGATGGACTGTTATTTCCTTAACCTAGCTGTAAAAAGACAGTAACTAGTTGTAGATTTTCAGTGTATTTGTCAAAATCCTCCTGGGGACCATGACACAATGTTCTAAGAACAAACCGGAAAATAGAAATAACCTGTAAGGGAACATGACTGATTGAATTAATATAAATGATGCCTTTTAAAGTATTCTAAATTACATTTGACATCTCGGCTTTCACATGTGTTGACATGTTGTCACGTGTAGTTTCATAATCTCAAATGTTGACATTTTGCTTCCCCATGTTGTAACATTTATTTTGCGTTATTTTCACAAGAATGCATGTTCTCAAATGTGCTCACATGTTGTCACGTGTTAGTTCACAAGTTGTCACGTGTAGTTTTATGTTGTCACGTGTTAGTTCACAAGTTGTCACGTGTAGTTTTATGTTGTCACATGTTAGTTCACAAGTTGTCACGTGTAGTTTTATGTTGTCACATGTTAGTTCACATGTTGTCACGTGTAGTTTTATGTTGTCACATGTTAGTTCACAAGTTGTCACGTGTAGTTTTATGTTGTCACATGTTAGTTCACATGTTGTCACGTGTAGTTTTATGTTGTCACATGTTAGTTCACATGTTGTCACGTGTAGTTTTATGTTGTCACATGTTAGTTCACATGTTGTCACGTGTAAGTTTTATGTTGTCACATGTTAGTTCACATGTTGTCACGTGTAGTTTTATGTTGTCACATGTTAGTTCACATGTTGTCACGTGTAGTTTTATGTTGTCACATGTTAGTTCACATGTTGTCACGTGTAGTTTTATGTTGTCACATGTTAGTTCACAAGTTGTCACGTGTAGTTTTATGTTGTCACATGTTAGTTCACATGTTGTCACGTGTAGTTTTATGTTGTCACATGTTAGTTCACATATTGTCACGTGTAGTTTTATGTTGTCACATGTTAGTTCACATGTTGTCACGTGTAGTTTTATGTTGTCACATGTTAGTTCACATGTTGTCACGTGTAGTTTTATGTTGTCACATGTTAGTTCACAAGTTGTCACGTGTAGTTTTATGTTGTCACATGTTAGTTCACATGTTGTCACGTGTAGTTTTATGTTGTCACATGTTAGTTCACAAGTTGTCACGTTGCTTCACATGTTGTCACACGTTTTCAAATTAACTTCACATGAAATCACGTGATCACTCAAGGTCCTGTGATCTGGTGAAATTCATGTGTTTTTTCTGTAAGGGTGACCAATTCTTCTATTTTGTGTTTTTTTCTCTGATCTGAAGTGTTTTTGTACGTAATGTCTCCCCCATCATGTCCGATGACCGAAAACTACTTTTGGACATCCGTCCAGCGATCACTAACCTCAATTTGGATGAGAATTTCTACTTCAATGATTTGGCAGCTCTGAACGTTCTGTTTACTCCGGTCCCTAATCCCCAGCATTCTGACGAGACTACGTTGACAAGCTACATCACTGGGCCCGAGCTACCTGCCGTCTAGAACCTCTGTAGCACATGGTTTCAGAGGAAGGCGCTAAAAATTGTCAAACACTCCAGCCACCCAATTCGTAGACTGTTCTGTCTACTACCACGTGGTAGTGGTGCACCAAGTCTGGAACCAACAGGACCCTGAACAGCTTCTTCCCCCAAGCCATAAGACTGCTGCACAAGACTGCCAAATAGCTACCTGGACAATCTGCATTGACCCCCTTTTTGCACTAACTCTTGATTCATCACATATGCTGCTGCTACTGCTGATTATCTATCCTGTTGCCTAGTCACTTTTTTTCTACCTATATATACACATATCTACCTCAAATACCTCGTACCCCTGCACATCAACTCGGAACTGGTACACCATGTATATCGCCAAGTTATCGTTACTCATTGTGTATTTATTCCTTGTGTTTTTTATTTTTTAAATACTTTTTATCTCTGCATTCTTGGGAAGGGCCCCTAAGTAAACATTTCATTGTGACAAATACCATTTTATTGTATTTGTGGTGTGTTTCCGTGTGCATGTGTGGGTGGGTAGGTGTGTGTGTGTATGTGTGTGTGTGTGTGTGTGTGTGTGTGTGTGCGCGCTCGGTTGTGTGTGGGTGTGTGTGCATGTGTGGGTGGGCATGTGTGGGTGTGTGTGGGTGTGTGTGCATGTGTGGGTGGGTAGGGGTGTGTGTGTGTGTGTGTGTGTGTGCGCGCTCGGTTGTGTGTGGGTGTGTGTGCATGTGTGGGTGGGTAGGTGTGTGTGTGTGTGTGTGTGTGCGCTCGGTTGTGTGTGGGTGTGTGTGCGTGGTTATTTATTGCAGTCATGTGACCAGGCCCTGGTTTCCCCATGTTCCTCCACTTTAATTAACAAACCTCAATAACTTCATTGCCTGACTGATCGACTGGCGGCTGTGTGTGTGTGTATTTGTGTTCATGCGCACAGGTGTGTTTGTGTGCCTGCGTGCATGTGTGAGTGTAATTGACCAGTCAATCTCAGTGTGAGAGTGTCTTGAGGTAGACGGAGTATAAATACTTAGCAAGCAGATGGAGGCATTTTTTTTCAAACACACTTGTAAGTACAACACAAAACTAAGATGTTTGAATATGTATCCTAATTTTCATGTGATTTTTCGGCTGCATGTGAATAAAACCAGTATTTGTTGGTTTCCATGGTGATTTGGAGACTTCAACTTCCTAGTGATTGGGCACTGTTAGGATAGAAAGGTAAGGTTTAGGTGTGTTTGGATTGGCTTAGCAGATTCTCAGATTCAACTTCATTGTGTATTCTTTGACTTTATTCATAAGTGTCATTCTTAAGTCTCAAGGTCTTTGTGCCCTTTCCGTATCTGCGAGTGTATGTGAATCTTTTTCTGCAAGTGTGTGCATGTGTGCATGTGTGCATGTGTGCAAGTGTGTGCATGTGTGTGTGTGTGCATGTGTGCATGTGTGCATGTGTGCATGTGTGTGTGTGTCAGATGTGTAGCTTTGCGAGTAGCGGCAAAAGTAATCATGCTTCCCTCACTCTGCATTTTTATGACTGGAACGGACAGAAAACAGCCTACGCATCAATCCTGTACTTAATTTTCAGGCTTAGCCTAACCGTGTGTGTATGTATGCATGCGTCTCTGTGTGTGTGTGTGAAGTGTTGTCATTCTGAGAGGGATGAATAGTAGACAGACAGTCGTAAAAAAAGGAGGAGAGGATGAAGTGACTATCTGTCTGTCTCTGTCTGTCTCTGTCTCTCTCTCTCTGTCTCTGTCGCTCTCTGTCTCTCTCTGTCTCACTCAGCCCACCACGCCAATTAGCAACATAAGACAATCTCTCCTTTACATGTATACAGTCACATTATCCACCCATTCTAAATACCTAAATAGCATCATGGCCCCCCTACCAGTGCAAATGAATGAAACAAAGATGCGTTTTTGTGCAGCAGGACGATCAACTCCCTGTACCTAGCCATCTGCAGCCGGCCCAGCGCAGCAGGGAGCAGGGAAACGAGGTCAGGCAGTCTTTTGAAGCAGGGAAGCTGTGGGAAGACAAGGCACCACGCAGAGACTGGAATACTCACATGAAAGGCAATCAACAGAAATAGCCAAACACTGTGTTAGATAATGCAGACTGGGCTGAGGAAAAGGGAATGAGAGAATGAGAAATAATAGGGAATGAGAGAATGAGAAATAAGGGTTAGGGAATAATAATGCATCCCAAAAGCCACCCTATTCACTATATATACCAGCCCTGGTAAAAAGTATAGCACTATGAAGAGAATAGGGTGCCATTTGGGATGCACATCTGTTGACTGGTTGTAGTGGAATGGGTTGGGCAGGCATGGGTCTCCTAGGCACATTTTGGGCAGAGGTGACTGGACTCAATCAGTGACGAATGATCAATGAAGTTGAATGGAATCATCAATTAAAGGAGAAATGAAATCCCACAGATGATGGGGCCATGCAGTATAAAGTTCTAGGAGAGGAAGAAAAACAGAAATAGGAAACAATGGTTGAAGTGCAGTTGAAAGGTACAGGGGGGAGAATGAACAGAATGTGGAGGAGAGAGAAAGTGAAGAGGAGAGAGAAAGTGAAGAGGAGAGAGAAAGTGAAGAGGAGAGAGAAAATAAAGAGGAGAGAGAAAGTAAAGAGGAGAGAGAAAGTAAAGAGGTTAGAGAAAGTGAAGTGGAGAGAGAAAGTGAAGTGGAGAGAGAAAGTGAAGAGGAGAGAGAAAGTGAAGAGGTTAGAGAAAGTGAAGTGGAGAGAGAAAGTGAAGAGGTTAGAGAAAGTGAAGTGGAGAGAGAAAGTGAAGTGGAGAGAGAAAGTGAAGAGGAGAGAGAAAGTGAAGAGGAGAGAGAAAGTGTAGAGGAGAGAGAAAGTGAAGAGGAGAGAGAAAGTGAAGAGGAGAGAGAAAGTGAAGAGGAGAGAGAAAGTGAAGAGGAGAGAGAAAGTGAAGAGGAGAGAGAAAGTGAAGAGGAGAGAGAAAGTGAAGAGGAGAGAGAAAGTGAAGAGGAGAGAGAAAGTGAAGAGGAGAGAGAAAGGGAGAAAGATGATTTGATATAGAAAGCGAGAAACTGAGAGAGAGATGATGTATAGGAAAGAAGAGAGAGGGAAATGGGAAGAGGAGAGGATCGGATAGGGAAAAAGAGAGAGAGAAAGGGGAAGAGGAGAGGATAGGATAGGGAAAAAGGGAGAGGGAAAGGGGAAGAGGAGAGGATAGGATAGGGAAAAAGGGAGAGGGAAAGGGGAAGAGGAGAGGATAGGATAGGAAAGAAGAGAGAGGGAAAGGGGAAGAGGAGAGGATAGGATAGGGAAAAAGGGAGAGGGAAAGGGGAAGGGAGAGGAGAGGATAGGATAGGGAAAAAGGAGAGGGAAAGGGGAAGAGGAGACGATAGGATAGGAAAGAAGAGAGAGGGAAAGGGGAAGAGGAGAGGATAGGATAGGAAAGAAGAGAGAAGGAAAGGGGAAGAGGAGAGGATAGTGAAAGAAGAGAGAGGGAAAGGGGAAGAGGAGCGGATAGGATAGGGAAAAAGAGAGAGGGAAATGGGAAGAGGAGAGGATAGGATAGGGAAAAAGGGAGAGGGAAAGGGGAAGAGGAGAGGATAAGATAGGGAAAAAGGGAGAGGGAAAGGGGAAGAGGAGAGGATAGGGAAAAATAGAGAGGGAAAAGGGACTGATAAAAAAAGAGAGAGTAGGATGGAGAGATGTCACCCCTCCTTGTTAGTGTATGTAGCTCTGCGTTCCTCTCTGCTTCATCTGGCAAGATAGACATGGCAGCAGCAACGAGGACAAGCTGTTCTCCCAGCTGATAAATATTCTGACACGCCGTGCCTGACAGCCCGGGTCGGCCATGCAGGGATAGGGATGGACAGGCTGCATGGCCCACTGGTAGATAAATTAAACAAGAACCTATAACGTGTGTGTGTGTACGTGTGCGTGTGCGTGTGTGCGTGTGTGCGTGCGTGTGTGCGTGCGTGCGTGTGTGTGTGTGTGAGAGAGACAGCCCGGTCGTCTCCGTGGTGCCAGAGCAGTGTTCTGAGTCGGCCAGAGACGATCCCTACGGGTCGAGACCAGCCGAGTCTGTGTAACCAGACCTCCGCCCCCCACCTCTCTTCACCTCCACCTCAATTCACCATTTCTCTATCCCTCCACCTCTCTTCACCCCTATCCCTAAATCCCTGTGCTACTTAGACCCTCCTGCGCTCACCTGCCTGCCCTTTGACTGGAAGAGAGAAAGAAGGAGAGAAAGGGAGAGAGTGAGAGAAAGAAAGAGAGATGGTGTAATGAAGAGACCGAGAGTGAGAAAGAGAGAGAGGAGACTGCATGCCTGCCAGTCAGCTGACATGCACACGCTGGCATCCTTTCCCATGGAACACTCTTTCTCCCTCTCTCCCTCTCTCCCTGCCTCCCTAGCTAAAGCAATCGTCCACCAAAGGAGAAGCAAGGGATATATATAGATGGATAAGATAAAGGAGGAATGGTGCTTCTGTTTTGGTGGACACTGGGGGATTATATTTTATTATTTATGTCTCTCACTTTCTCTCTCGACTTTTCTTCTCTTCTTCGTTCCCTTTTCCCACACAGTCTGTTCCCGGCCCTAGTCCACTAATTACTGGAGCTCTGTGTAGCACTGTCCTCTTTCATATATTAAAGAGGCTTAACACACATATGGACTAGAACCAGGGAAGAAGGGCGGGAAGAGGGAGGGAGGGAAGCGAGTAGGAAAAGAGATGGAGAGAGAGGAGAGAGAAAGATAAAGAAAGTGAGAGAGCAAGTGATGTGATGTGACATGGTGCTGTAGCCAGGTTGGTGCTAGTCAGTGTTTATTTATCTGTAATTCATTGATAAAGTGTGCGTGGTAATTAAGGACATGCAGCAGATGGTTAAAACATGTTTAAAGGAGCGGTAATGACAGGTGTTTACATGCTGCCTGTCACTGGACAGCTCAGATACCTGCATTCATTAACAGTTATGCTGTCCATGTCACTTCTGTACACGGAACATAATTCATTAGATATAGCTCAGATATCTGCTAGAATTAATTAAAAGGTGTTGTCAGTTAATTCAGTTGTCTCTCTCCACATAATGTATTTAGAATCAAAATAAGACAGTATTTTACATGTATTTTTTAGAGGCTGTCTGTATTCTGATTTACTAGAGCAAAGTTAGTATTTTCTTTGTCTCAACTGTCTTTATCTTTATGTATTCATAATTAAGTAAAGGTAGTGTTGTACAGTACACACTTAAAACAATGGTAATATATTGTGCCAAGTAGGGGTTGTTTGGCTTGTAACCATAGTGGTTCCTTTTTGGGATTATATAGAACCTGTTTTTTATGGTTCTTTTTAGAACCTTTATGGAGAATGATTCTATAGAACCTTCCTCAATCTCAAAGGTTATTTGTAGATCCTTTTGAAGAACTATACAGTTTTTAAAATTCTGGTTAGCCATGTTATATTGTTAAAATTCCATATGTATTATTACAATGTTAATTCACTAACCGGTGCCCCTGCACATTGACTCTGTACCGGTACCCTCTGTATAAAGCCTCGCTGTTATTATTTTACTGCTACTGTTTAATTATTTGTTAGTTTTATTTTATATTTTTTACTTAACAACTTCTTAAAGCATTGTTGGTTAAGGGCTTGTAAGTAAGCATTTCACTGTAAGGTCTACTACACCTGTTGTATTCGGCACATGTGACAAATAACATTTGATTTGATTTGATTGGAAGTTGAATCAGGCGTGCTACTTTAGCTCTGTAACAGCTGGGAGTCCCTAGGTAGAGACTACTTATTTAGACTACTGTTCTCAGTTGAGGCACTATGTGAGTCTTTCCACAAGACACCATAACTAGCCAGTCATATTTAGCATATAATAGCATAACACAAAAGATTAGATAAACTGGAATTACACTCTCACTCACCACGCCCCAAAATATTTGAATGAGCTGCAGCCCAACAATTTAATTATCATTGAAATAGGAAAAAAACCTTTCCTGAACTGCAATGAACCATTGAAGGGCTCAAAGGTTTCTTTGAGTCATTATGGCTCCAGATAGAACCAATAACCTTCCTAGCAGACTAAACTCCATGCCATGGTGAAGGAAGTTTCTGATGAACTTCACCAATAACATAGAGCCGAGACCTGAGGTGTGTTCAGTTCTCGTGAGCATTTGTTATGTTGCGGAATGGTTTGACAGGTTTCCACAAAACGTTCTTGTACTTTCTTGAAAAGACTTTGAGGTATGTTTGTTCCCATTTGGTGGGTGTGGCGGGGTGTGGCTTGAAGCACTGAGTGACACAGTAGCCATGCCAACCCACAACCCAACCCCTCCCTGTTTTTCAACTGGTCGTTCAATACAGCACCGTTTACGTTCAATTACAGTTTTTCTTAATTGCCGATACACAGTTTCTGAAACCTTGCTCCATTTCCTGAAAACATTAAACCTCATCTTCAAGCACTATTTTATTACCTTTATTTAACTAGGCAAGTCAGTTAAGAACAAATTCTTATTTTCAATGACGGCCTAGGAACAGCAGGTTAACTGCCTGTTCAGGGGCAGAACGACAGATTTGTACCTTGTTAGCTCGGGGGTTTGAACTTGCAACCTTCCGGTCACTAGTCCAACACTCTAACCACTAGGCTAACCTCTGACTCCTCCTGCAAAATGAAACATTCGCCTCAAAACAGTTTTACCTGTGTTCAAAATCAAACACTGCTCTCAAATCATAAACAAAGTGATCAAAATGATATACACTCTCAAGTAGTCAGTAAACAATACACCGGAAAATAGAAAACAAATTGTTCAAAACATACAATTCTCAGGGAGAAGTACATTTTTAATCTAAAAAAATATTCATATTTTTCCCTCATTGTCTTTTGATGAACGAAAACATGTTCTATCATAGTATCTCAAAATTGATCAGAAATTACTACTCTGCCTTGCTCTTTGCAATTTTGTGTTTTGTTCTTCCTCCTCCTTGTACCCCTATTTTTATAGTACTGTACCCTGCATCTCACAAACTTGTCCTTTGTCTCTGTGATACTGTAATTCTTGTTCTTTGTTGATATGAACCTGCAACCAGTCAAAATCTATTGAGCAGTCAGTACTGTTAATAAATGGGGAAAGCACAATGTTCAGGGCCATACAATTTGTCCATTGTACAGTATACAGCCTACAATGCACTGTACTACAGTGTATACAGCCTACAATGCACTGTACTACAGTGTATACAGCCTACAATGCACTGTACTACAGTGTATACAGCCTACAATGCACTGTACTACAGTGTATACAGCCTACAATGCACTGTACTACAGTGTATACAGCCTACAATGCACTGTACTATCCATTCTCAGACTTTCTCCTTCCCACCTTCAACAACCTGTTTGCTCTCTGAACTGGCTTATATTGGTTGTGTCGCATCATTTGAAACATGTTAAATCAATTTTGAGTGGTTGTGTTCAATCAATGACATATGTTCTCTATTTGTATTTGATTGTTGCCACTTGTGTTTACCAGTATGGATGACATGTGCATTAGAGTGCAGAATGTGTTTAGAGAATGAGAATGTGTTTAGAGTTTTGCTGAAAAGTCTAAGTGAGATCTGCAAATTGTGTTTTACCATGTGAAATGGCTTAAGGTATGGACAACAGACTGCATAATTAGCTAAATGAGTCCAGGCAACTGAGAACTTTGTTCAGCCAATGGGTTTTAGTGTTTTAGCAATTGAGAAAAACTGGAAACTTTCGAGAACGTAAAAAGGGACTGAACGCATTCCAGGCTTTGTAGAATTAAGTTTTGACTACATTGATTTGACCAAAATCAATAATTGAAATGTTCACCATGTACCTATATTTGTCCTTTTGTTGTTGTGTGCCTTTCTTTGTTTGCTGAAATCCATACTTTTTCAATAAACGTTATCAAATACCACCACAGATTGTTTCTGTCACGTTCTGACCTTTATTTCCGTTGTTTTGTTTTTATTTAGTATGGTCAGGGCGTGAGTTGGGGTGGGCAGTCTATGTTTGTTTTTCTATGATTTGGGGATTTGTATGTTTCGGCCTAGTGTGGTTCTCAATCAGAGGCAGGTGTCATTAGTTGTCTCTGATTGAGAATCATACTTAGGTAGCCTGGGTTTCACTGTTTGTTTGTGGGTGATTGTCTATGTTAGTTGCTTGTGTCAGCACAGGTCTCATTTATAGCTTCACGGTCGTTTATTGTTTTTGTATAGTTTGTATTCAGTGCTTTCTTTTATTAAATATTCATCATGAACACATACCACGCCACATTTTGGTCCTCCGATCCTTCTCGCCTCTCCTCTTCAGATGAAGAGGAGGATGACCGTGACAGTTTCCTTGTTTAGATTCAATGGGCACATGCATCTTTCTGCTGAGTTGCCATCTTAGAACAGCAATGAGTAAACAGTTGGTGGTTGAATTTGATTCATATTTATTGAAAAAGCTACAGATAAAACACATTCTGACCTTGACTTCCCTCATAATTTCACCACCTTTGCATGCGATTAAACGATGAATAAGGTCGAGCAACTTGTCGGTTCCAAGTAGAACAACATCTACTTTATTTTTTTCCAATATAAATGACACCATTATCGATGTTCCTTAATTGACTAATTGATAAGAGCTATTGATAGAGCTAGGTAAATGAGTAAGCCGTTTGGATGAGGGGATTGTAAATATACATGACAATTGTTTTGGATCTATTTTTCCTTTTGATTGCTGGAGACAAATGTGGAACAGGTAGAATTTCACCTTTTCCACTGTGAAGTTTATAAAATGCTGGGTTTCTAACTTGCGGGGATGAAATTTGGAGACCCAACTATAGGCTTCTTAGCCATGCACAAATGACAGTATAGTGCCAAACCTACCAAGTTGATTTATGATTTCTACAATGTTTTAATTATATGCCCAGATGTTTCACTGTATGCAACGTGTTCAATATTAGCCACTATCCATAGCAACTGTCAGTTATACTCACATACATTTATAACTGTCACTTTAGTGTTAGTTGCCTTACATTTTGCATAATTTACATTACATTTTTTCCTCTATCACGCCCGTGTTCCTGAGCATCGCTAGCAATAGTGGATCATGTTAGGCTAACGTATTACAAGTTGTGCAATAATTTGGGACATTTCAAAAAAAATATCTGAAAAAATGTAGAACCAGGAACAGATATAGCCCCAGGTTCACTCCAGACCTGACTGTCCTTGACGAGCACAAAAACATCCTGTGGCGTTCTGCATTAGCTTTGAATAGATCCCGCGATATGCAACTTTTCAGGGAAGTTAGGAACCAATGTACACAGGCAGTTAGGAAAGCAAAGGCTAGCTTTTTCAAACGGAAATTTGCATCCTGTAGCACAAACTCCAAAAAGTTCTGGGACACTGTAAAGTCCATGGAGAATAAGAGCACCTCCTCCCAGCTGCCCACTGCACTGAGGCTAGGAAACACTGTCACCACCGATAAATCCACGATAATCGAGAATTTGGCCATGCTTTCCACCTGGCTACCCTGGTAAACATCCCTGCATCCCCCACAGCAACTTGCCCAAGCCTCCCCATTTCTCCTTCACCCAAATCCAGACAGCTGATGTTCTGAAAGAGCTGCAAAATCTGGACCCCTACAAATCAGCCGGGCTAGACAATCTGGACCCTCTCTTTCTAAAATGATCCGCTGAAATAGTTGCAACCCCTACTACTAGACTGTTCAACCTCTCTTTAGTATCATCTGAGATCCCCAAAGATTGGAAAGCTGCCGTGGTCATCCCCCTCTTCAAAGGGGGAGACACTCTAGACCCAAACTGCTACAGACCTATATCTATCCAACCCTGCCTTTCTAAGGTCTTCAAAAGCCAAGTTAACAAACAGATCACCGACCATTTCGAATCCCACCGTACCTTCTCCACTATGCAATCTGGTTTCCGAGCTGGTCATGGGTACACCTCAGCCACGCTCAAGGTCCTAAACTATAGCATAATCGCCATCAATAAGAGACAATACTGTGCAGCCGTATTTATCAACCTTGCCAAGGCTTTCGACTCTGTCAATCACCACATTCTTATCGGCAGACTCAACAGCCTTGGTTTCTCAAATGACTGCCTCGCCTGGTTCACAAACTACTTCTCAGACAGAGTTCAGTGTGTCAAATCGGAGGGCCTGTTGTACGGACCTCTGGCAGTCTCTATGGGGGTGCCACAGCGTTCAATCCTTGGGCCGACTCTTTTCTCTGTATACATCAATGATGTCGCTCTTGCTGATGGTGATTCTCTGATCCACCTCTATGCAGACAACACCATTCTGTATGCTTCTGGCCCTTCTTTGGACACTGTGTGGACACAGCAATTCTGACTTAGAATATGTGGACAACTACAAATACCTAGGTGTCTGGTTAGACTGTAAACTCTCCTTCCAGACTCACATTAAGCATCTCCAATCCAAATTAAATCTAGAATCGGCTTCCTCTTTCACAACAAAGCATCCTTCACTCATGCTGCTAAACATACTTTCGTAAAACTGACTATCTTACCGATCCTTGTCTTCGGCAATGTCTTTTACAAAATAGCCTCCAACACTATACTTAGCAAAACAAAGGGCAGCCTCCAACACTATACTTAGCAAAACAAAGGGCTATCTGTTACTGGTTCTACATTTTTTGAATGGGGCGTGCTTATTTAAGATGGTTAGGAAAGCACTTTTAAACAATATCCAGGCATCCTCTGCTGACGGAATGAGGTCAATATCCTTCCAGGATACCTGGGCCAGGTCGATTAGAAAGGCCTGCTCGCTGACGTTTTTTAGGGAGCGTTTGACAGTGATGAGGGGTGGTCGTTTTACGGATGCAGGCATTGAGGCAGTGATTGCTGAAATACTGGATGATGACAGCAGAGGTGTATTTAGAGTGCAGGTTGGTATCTATGAGGGTGCTCGTGTTTCTGGATTTGGGGTTGTACCTGGTAGGTTCATTGATAATTTGTGTGAGATTGAGTGCATCTAGTTTAGATTGTAGGATGGCCGGGGTGTTAAGCATGTGGATTTTTAGAAGTAGAAGTCCGAATTGTTTGGGCACAGACCTGGAAAGTATGACAGAACTTTGTAGGCTCTCTGCAGTAGATTGCAACACCGCCCCCTTTGGCAGTTTTATCTTGTCGGAAAATGTTAGGACATCCGGGTTGGCAGAGTGTGCTAAAGCATGGAATTAACCCAATTTAGGGAGAAGGCTTCTAATGTTAACATGCATGAAACCAAGGCTTTTACGGTTACAGAAGTCAACAAATGAGAGCGCCTGGGGAATGGGAGTGGAGCTAGGAGCTGCAGGGCCTGGATTAACCTCTACATCACAAGAGGAACAGAGGAGGATTAGGATAAGGGTACAGCTAAAGGATATAAAAACTGGTCGTCTAGTGCGTTCAGAACAGAGATTAGAAGTGTCAGGACCCGGTTGCGAACTCGGGTCTCCGGTGTGAGAAACAGTCACTTAGTAAACTGAGCCACTAATAGTCGGCAGAACCCAGAAGATGAGGCAGACACAGCAGTACTAGAGACGGTGATTTAATAAAGAAAAAAGGAAAAGATCTTCAGGCAAAAATATAAATCCACAACGTCAAAAGTAATTCCAAGAGAAAAAATGTATATCCTCTAAGACACAAGGAAAATCCACAAAGTGGTAAGAACAGCAGGGAAAAATCAAACCTCAAAAGAATAATCAAAAATAAACAAGAACAAATCCAGAGTACCTCAAGAAAATCCAACTAGAGAAACAAAAGTTCACAGCATGGCTGGGGCTGGGTGCTAACATACAAACACAGAGCAAAGAACTGAGGAACACTAAGGGTTTAAATACATTCAAGGGAAATGAGGCACAGGTGCAACTAATAACTAGAACAAGGGAAAAACAAAAGGGTCAAAAAGCACAATGGGGGCATCTAGTGACCAAAACCTGAACAATCCTGGCCAAATCCTGACAAAAATGAGCAGGTTTCTGGGCGTGGAAGAATAGATTCAAGGCATAATGTACAGACAATGGTATGGTAGGATGTGAATACAGTGGAGGTAAACCTAGGCATTGAGTGAAGATGAGAGAGGTCTCTAGAGACACCATTTAAACCAGGTGAGGTCACCACATGTGTGGGAGGTGGAACAAAAGGGCTAGCTAAGGCATATTGAGCAGGGTTGGAGGCTCTACAGTGAAATAAGACAATAATCACTAACCAAAACAGCAATGGACAAGGCATATTGACATTAGGGAGAGGCATGCATAGCTGAGTGGTCCAGGCCAATTGGCAAAATAGGTATTGTAGCCCAAGAAATTGGCTGATGGACCCCTTCAGCTAACAGTCTGATAAGTTCTAGATAGCTAGCGGGCCACGGCAAGCAGGCTAGCGGATGGGCCTTCAGAGAACTTCACGACGGAGGAGCCTGTTGAAACCCCCTGGAGCGGATTACTTTGGTAGACCAGTCGTGGTGGATCGGCGGGGCTCCGTGTTGGCAGTAAAATGGGTACAGGCCAATTGGCAAAATAGGTAGGCCGGGACATGGGCCTAGCATGGGGCTAGTTCCTAGCTAATTGGTGCTTGCTTGCTTCGGGATGTTAGCCAGGAGTAGCCACTCGGATAGCAGCTAGCTAGCTGCGCTGATCCAGGTGAAAAGGTTTAGAGCTGGCGGTAGTAATCCGGAGATATGGAGATTTGGTGTAGAAAAAGCAGTCCGGTATGCTCTGGGCTGAATCGTGCTGTTCAGACTGGCAGGAGTTGACCGGGTTAAGGTTAGCTGATGACCGCTAGGAGTGGCTAACTGACTACTAGCTAGTAGCTAGTTAGCTGGCTAGCTTCTGTTGGGGGTTTCGGTTTGTGTTAATGGACAGTCTATCAGGCATCGGCTGTGTAGCCGAGTGATCATAGGGTCCAATGAGCAGCACTAGATGAAACAGGGAACAGTCGGTAGTCATTTACTACGTTGAGCGAGCGGGAGACACGGCGTTCAGGGAGTTAGCAGGGCGGGGCTAGCAGATGGATCATCACCAAACATCCACGACGCAGAGGCCGGTTGAGAGCACTTCGGCCGAGTTACGTCAGCAGACCAGTCGTGATGGATCGGCAGGGCTCTGTGTCAATAAGGGTCCAGGCCAATTGGTGAGACAAGTGTTGTAGTTGGCATACTTTGTTTGCTTGTCGGGAGATGGGCCTAGCTCGGGGCTAACTGGTGCATGTTTTTGGATAAGAGCGTTAGCCACAATATCTCCTCGGTAGCAATAAGCTAGCTGTGAAAATCTGGTGTATTGGTC
The DNA here is from genome assembly GCF_018296145.1 of Oncorhynchus tshawytscha. Classification (NCBI taxonomy): domain Eukaryota; kingdom Metazoa; phylum Chordata; class Actinopteri; order Salmoniformes; family Salmonidae; genus Oncorhynchus; species Oncorhynchus tshawytscha. The sequence goes on along the minus strand of NC_056429.1, from coordinate 79,846,907 downwards.
CAGAGCTTGTGGCAGGATTCCGGTGATGTAGTGGAAAAGAGCAGTCCGATATGCTCAGGGTTGGTGTCGCGCTCTGCAGACTGGCAGGTATTATCCGGGCTAAAGCGGCAGGAGTCCGAGCTAAAGGTAAAGACCACCAGCAGAGGCTAACAATGACTAAATAACTAGTAGCTAATTAGCTGGCTAGCTTCTGATGGATGCTCCAGTTATAAGGTCTAAAAAAATTGCTAATCCATACCACATTGGGTGAGGCGGGTTGAAGGAATGTATATTTATTTCGAAAATGAAAAAAAGAGAATGAAATGTATACGACCCCTGAAAAAGACAATATTTACATGGGACGAAAACAAACACGTCTAACTGCTGCACCATCTTGGTTGTCATCACAGTTCCATGATTAAAAAGATTTGTTATAGTAGATTTATAGGACTACTGTTCAACCCCTATTGTATACTTTTCTCACCTTTTGATATTTCATGGAACAATTAAATATGACAACTTTCAGGATTAATCTAACCACTGTATTTTTGATTCACCAATATCAGGTTTGGAGAGCCTTTATTATTCCTGAATACTTCCCTAACACTAAATAACATACAAGATCAGAGTATTTTTAAGACTACTAATTGGTGCTGAAAAGGAGATGACTATGCTTGTATTTACATGGCTTTCTTTCACTGATCACTAATTCTGAACCGTTCCCTTCATGTATTCTAGTGAGTCTGTCGAGAAAATTCAAATTGAAGGTACACCAAATTCAAAGGGGTTTGGCTTTTGATAAATGTACTGAAAACACTATTGAATGAGAACCTTCACTAGAAAAGCTGTTGGCCAGCAAGTAAGAGTGTTTTCAGTGGTTGAATGAAATGTATTCAGCACCCGCAATAGAACCACCCTTGCAAAGCCCGTTATGCATTTGCATAAGGTAAGTCTGAATACCACCTACTAAGAAGTGTGTAGGGAAGGCATGCGTAGGTGTACATTTCCTCTGAATCCAGCCCTTAGTGAGTAGGTGATTTTTGGACAATTAAAAAAAACATTGATCAATGAGTTTTTGGGGGGTAACGGATGTCTAGAGAAATCCTACAGTACTGCATAACTATCTCTCACTCTCCTTTCTTTCCCTTTATTCATTATCTTCACTTCCTATATTCTTGCCCTGCCTCCCACCCCCTCTCTATCCCTCTCTCTTTAATACTCTGTCTTTATGGCTAAATCCCAATACCCCCTCCCCCTTACACGGAACCCAAACCGGCTGCGCGCGTGCGCCATCATGCATTTATTGATTTTGTCCCCTCACACCAAACGCTATCATGACACACAGGTTAAAATTTCAAAACAAATTCTGAACCAATTATATTAATTTAGGGACAGTTCGAAAAGCATTAAACATTTATGGCAATTTATCTAGTTAGCTTGCACTTGCTAGCTAATTCGTCCTATTTAGCTAGCTTGCTGTTGCTAGCTAATTTGTCCTGGGCTAGAAACATTGAGACGTTATTTTACCTGAATACACAAGGTCCTCTACTCCGTCAATTAATCCACACATAAAACGGTCAACCGAATCGTTTCTAGTCATCTTTCTTCCTTCCAGGCTTTTTCTTCTCTTGACTTTATATTGCGATTGGCAATTTTCATAAGATGGGTGCATTACTGCCACCGACCTCATTCGTCTTTCAGTCACCCACATGGGTATAACCAATGAGGAGATGGCACGTGGGTACCTGCTTCTATAAACCAATGAGGAGATGGGAGAGGCTGGACTTGTAGAACGATCTGTGTCAGAAATAGAACTGACTTCTATTTCAGCCCTTGGCAACACAGACGCTCATTGGCACGTGCGAGCAGTGCGGGTGCAATAATTGAATATTATAGATTTCTATATTTATTTTGCAACTCTCGTGCATGCGACGCGAGTGGTGTAGTCAGCCTGTTAGCCCAAGTAGTAGGTGCATGGTAATGTTGTTTCTGGCTCATTAACACATTTTGAGGCGTTTCTCTAAAGAGGGCATATTTGTTGCACCCATGAGTGAGAATGCTGTTTGTTGTCATTGTGCCTCATAGCTTTAAAAAAAAACACCTGATCCTGTAGTGGTTTTAAGGATTGGGCCATTTTTTTCAGTTTTTGCCTAAAATGACATGCCCAAATCTAACCTGAAGCAAGGATATGCATATTCTTGATGCAATTTGAAAGGAAAACCTTTGAAGTTTGTGGAAATGTGAAAGGAATGTAGGAGAATATAACACAGTAGATCTGGTAGCAGATAATACAAAGAGAAATAATGTGTTGTGTATTATTCCAGGTTAGGCGCAATTAGATTTTGGCCACTAAATGGCAGCAGTGTATGTACAAAGTTTAGTGATCCAATGAAACATTGCATTTCTGTTCAAAATGTTGTATCAAGTCTGCCCAAATGTTCCTAATTGGTTTATTGATACATTTTCAAGTTCATAACTGTATACTCTCCTCAAACAATAGCATGGTATTATTTCACTGTACTAGCTACTATAAGTTGGACTGTGCAGTTAAATTAATAAGAATTTAAGCGTTCTGCCTATACTTACAACCTCATGCTAATCACATTAGCCTACGTTAGCTCAACCGTCCCACGGGGTGGACACCGATCCTGTGGTGTCTAGAAGTGCAAGTGATATAACCACCAAATATTCTTCAATATACTCTAATGTGTAAACACTTTACCTCGTAGCTGACCTGCTTCCACCAATACCTTGTAATTACAGTAAAATGCTGTGAAAAAAACTTGATTATAATTCATTAATCCATTCGTTCATTCTGGTTCTGGTAGTGTTGATTTTTTTTTTTACAGAATAGTACAGTACATTTTACAGTATTGTAATGTCTGTCATCACACAGTACTTGCTTTGATACCATATTTATGTAACAGTAGGTGTACTGTAATATAAAATACAGAATTGTACTGAGCTGCCTGTAAGGTACTGTCAAATTCACACCTACCCCTTTACAATGTAGGGAATGGGACATCACTACATCAATCGCGCACATCAGAAACTGCCAACGTATGCCATGCAATTAATTGATGACGAGCCTTGTGTTTTTCACAATGCCTGTACTGGTGGAAGTAATAGGTTTCCTTATATTTTTCTTGCAATAAATACGTAGCTAACATATGAGCAACAAATGAGAACAGCATAATGTACCCATCCTCTGGCTGTGGTTCAATGTGAAGTAGTACTGAAGCAGGACTTTCATTCCATAGCAGTTTGACATGTAACAGTCAAATTTCCATCACTCAGTCATTACCAGTGTGAGCATTGTAGCTAGAACAATTAAAACCACCGTTCTGAACTAATATTTATTCTGGGCATAGGGTCCATGCACAAATCGGCTACATAGCTACTCATCCATAGAATCCAGGTATTGTCATCCTGCACTACACAATAAGCACGACTTAGCTACTGCTACATTACCTGCATTGGCAAATATCTTCAATCTCTAACGTTACAACAATAAAGAACAATGACAAGTGATTGACTTTAATATATAGTTGTTTCATGAACAGCAAGGCAAGCTTACAAAATTGCACATTAAAATTGCATAAAAATGCTTTAGCTAGTTAGCAATTACTTTTGCATCTGCTGGGTTTCACAAGAGGACAGCCTGGTTTGCTAGTTTGCTTTGGAGTCCCTAAAACATTAAACAACACAAATTAGTTCATACAAATGTTGAATGCCCACATAGAAAGCTAAATGTGTTGCTACACTGTAAAACATTTCATGTAAAATGTACAGTAACTTACTAGCTGCAAATGCAGCAACACTACTGTAATCCATTTTACAATAATCAATTGCCAAAAATACCAAAAATGTTACTGTAATCAAATTTACTGTATGTTACTGGAATTACCCATGCCACGACACTTTACCCAATGTTCTTTCCAAATTTTCATTTGTACATTTTGGTCAATTAGTAGATGCTCTTGTCCTTAACAACTTAGTTAGTGTATTCAACCAAGGTTGATTAAAAAATACATCACAGTCATAGCAAGTCAAATGTTTCCATAACTGTTACTGAAAATGTTATTGTACTTAAGGATATATTGGTCTTCAAAATAATTGTAACTAGAACAAGACATCTTATGATATATCTCTGACCATCTCTGGATAATGCCAATGTAGCCGATGCGAAATGGCTAGCTAGTTAGCGGTGGTGCGCGCTGATAGCGTTTCAATCGGTGACGTCACTCGCTCTGAGACCTTGAAGTAGTGGTTCCCCTTGCTCTGCAAGGGTCGCAGCTTTTTTGGAGCAATGGGTAACGATGCTTCGAGGGTGACTGTTGACGTGTGCAAAGCGTCCCTGGTTCGCGCCCAGGTCGGGGCGAGGGGACGGACGTAAAGTCTATACTGTTACACCAATACACTACTGAGATATTAATGGTAACTTGATGAAAGAGCAATGAAACACAGTACAATGCAGTAAAAGTGACTATTCAACTGTAAGACAATGACATCCACATTATTGTACTGTAATAACAAGGGATTAGAGCAAGCTGATTGACTGTAGACATCACATAATACAGTATATTAATGAATACTAGGTATTTTAAATCAGTTAAACTTCTAGAGACCTAAACAAAGGTTTCCAAACTAGCCGTGATAACAGGGCAAACAGATAAATACTCAACCATTAAAAATGTTAAGACCAACCACCATTATGATTTGTTTCATATATACACTTAATTGCTGGAATAAAAAATACTACCATATATTACTTAAATTGGTACAGGACTCGAACTAACGTGTGCAACAAATATAGCCATTTACAAGGCACGCCTTCAAATATGTTAATGAGCCATCGATTATTTCTTCCCCCATAATATATATCTCCACAATCCACCATAATTTCCAGTTTGCTGGGGTAAACATATACCAAAATAACAATACAGTAGTTTATTGTTGAATTGTATTTACAATAAAATCGAACTGATCCCTTCCTCCATCTCTCATTCGCACCCTCCCTCCCGCCCTCCTCTTCTCCTCCCTCTCTCCCTCCCGCCGTCCTCCCTCCAATTACCCTTCCCCCTCTTTCCTACCATGATTAATGATAGTTTGATGAGGCCATCTTGTTATCTCTCTCTCTCCTGAACCTCTGCTACCAGTACACATACGAAGTGGTTATGGCACCTTTGTTCTTAATTCTTCTTGGGGTAGAGGGGGTGCTAAACTGACAAATGGAACTGTTTTAAGATGATCATACTATGGATCATTTAGCTATTTGATTTAGAATTTGAGGATCCCTTTAGGTATCATTTAGGCATGATTTGATAAAATGTAGATTTTGGCTTACTACTAAAGCCCATAGAAACGCAGTGAATAACACATTCATAAATGGCAAAAAGGACAGTAAAAAATACATCGTAAGAAACAAGGTTTTGAAGTGTCTGTCGTAATTCTATATTTTTTTTACACACATTTAACCCCTTTTTTGGGGTAGGAACAAAACTACCTTCATACTTCCATTTGTTTTTTAAAACCAGTACTGTTAACCTTCAGACAAGTCCCGTGACACTTGTGGGGGTTGTAGAGCAAAATGGAGAACGCCATCGTATTCGTGAGAATCTCCCCTTTCCACAACGGTAACATTAGTTTGTAGGCCAAACGGTTCGGATGCTACCAAACAGAAGTTGTCATATCGACTGTACTGACTTTGGACGATTCGCCTGACACTTGTGGGGGTCGTAGAGCAAAACCGTTCGGATGCTACAGACATCCCCGCGAGAAGTCTCATGGCCTGACAAACACAGCTCTAGCTCTGCGACCTTTCACTGCAGATGCGGAAGTGCGACACTGGCAGATGCGTTGTGTCAATCGACTCTAGGGTGTTAAGAAACAAAAGGTCACACAACTTGTCAACCTGTTTAGACATGAATGGGATGATTCTAAAGCTTGGTGATTTTTTGTTGTTTTAAGATCCCACTGATAAACTCATGAACAGAAAGAGTGCTGCCTGCTAAAATGCTCTCACCATGCTAGGGAATCCCTTGGGGCTGCAACACACGCTCGCACACACGCATGCACTCACACATGCACACACACACACAGACAGAAAGTGACAGACGGGTGGGCGGACTTACACAAACATGTCTTCATGAGTGTCCTCACCCTGATGCCTCTAGCGTTGTTGTAGACAACAGAATGCGTGATTGCAAAGCAACCCCAGTATTATCAGCATTAAACTCATTACAACACTTTTGCTCATTCTGTAAAGGACTCTGTTGGAGAAATAACCGCTAATTTGCCTAATTGACTATGACTAGCTGTCAACAGAGTCTTGTGTTGAAATGTGTAAGGGACCTTGATGAGAAGTTAGGGCTTAGGCTTTGTGATGTGTTTGGGAGGGGTTTAGACTTACAAAACATTGTGAGAGTTTAGGCCTTATTTTGTGAGTGTTTTGGAGATATTTAGACTCATATATTTATGAGCCCATTTTGTTAGTTTCTCCTGTGAGATTGTGTGCTTTATGATGTATTTTAATGTTTTCTTTCTTTTTGGAATTGGTGAATTGGTGTGAGGCCGGGGCTCATGGTAAATCCTATGAATGTGTGTTTTTGTGTGTGTGTGTGTGCGCGTGTGAGAGTGTGTGTGTTTGGGTGTGACTGTGTGCGTGTGTGAGTGTGTGCATGTTCGTTTGAGGTGGGAGGGCAGGTTAGACTGCTTTTCAAAACACTCATCTCTCAGGCTATCAATGAAAAATGAATAAGCGAGAGATCGATCTGATAGAATCACAGTGGGAGAGACAACTGTACTCTGGAGAGAGGAGGAGCAGGGAAACAGGAGGAGAAGAACACAAGGGAGGGTTAGAGAAGAAGATAGAGAGAGCAAGATGTGTGACCTGTTGCCAAAGGGCAACCAGTGAAGACCAAACACCATTTTAAACACAACCTATATTTATGTTTATTAATTTTCCCTTTTGTACTTTAACTATTTTCAAATCATTACAAGACTGTATATAGACATAATATGACATTTGAAATGTATTTATTATTTTGGAACTTTTGTAAGTGTAATGTTTAATGTAAAAAAAAAACTTGCTTTGTCAATGTTAACATACTGTATGTTTCCCATGCCAATAAAGCCCCTTAAATTGAAAAAACTGAATTGAGAGAGAGAGAGGGGAGAGAGATAGAGAGAGAGGAGAGAGAGCACGCTGAGCATGCACTCTTGTGGGGCCCCTGTGTTGAGGATCAGCATAGCGGAGTTGTTGTTGCCTACCTTCACCATCTGGGGTCGGCCTGTCAGGAAGTCCAGGACCAGGTTGCACAGGGCGGGTTCAGACTCAGTGCCCTGAGCTTAGTGATGAGCTTGGAGGGCGCTATGGTATTGAAGGCTGAGCTGTAGTTGATGAACAGTATTCTTACGTAGGTATTCGTCTTGTCCAGATGGGATAGGGCAGTGTGCAGTGCGATGGCGATTATGTAATATGTGGATCCGTTGGGGTGGTATGCTAATAGTAGTGGGTCTAAGGTGTCGGGTAAGGTGGAGGTGATGTGATCCTTAACAAGCCTCTCAAAGCACTTCATGATGACAGAAGTGAGTGCTACGGATAGAGATCAGATAGAGATCATATGCTGTGGAAAGGGAGACAACAGAGGTGAGAGAGAGAGAGAGAGAAAGAAGGTTGAGCAGGGAAACAGGAGGATAAAAAATAGTAGGAGTTAAAAAGAGATAGAGATGATGTGTGGTAGAAAGGGAGAGACGAGAGGAGAAGGACAGAGAGGAGAGCTAGAGAGAGCTATTCTATCTCTTTTCTCTCTTCCCCAATAGTGCTATGGTGTTGAACTAATGTCCAGATACAGATGCATTGTGGTTAGCCAGCCAGGTCACCCGTGATACAGGTCAGTATTCGACCTCTATCCATGTCTGACAACGTCGGCCACTAGTGGCAACAGTGAGCAAGCGCTGCTACCTTCAAGTAGGTTTTGGTTTTGCTTATGGTGTTGGATGGGTGTGAACGTGTTTTTGACTCTAAAGGTTGCAAGTTCGTATCCAGTGATAGAAAGTTGTTATTGAGATTTTAGTTTTAAGCGTACTTAAAACCTTAACCCTTAGATTAACCATTTGGACGTAATGCTTAACCTTAAGATTTTGGAGTTAATGCCTAAACAACCTTAAACACTTTGAAATTTGACATTTGCAACAACTTCAACGTTTGATGTTTGAGAAGCACTGATGAACGTCTAATTCTGATGGATAGCTGTGGTTAGCAGGTGTGTGTAGGCTAGTCAGAGAAGTGTATTAGCCGCATGCAGGCTCACACACACAGTCTATTAGCTCCACATATACAGCTAAAAAGCCTCAACAGAGTACTACATTAATACTACACAATGTCTGCAGCCTGCAACTTAATCTCATAGTTCCACTTCAGGATTTTAGGTAATTGGATACTATAGGGCTTCTTTCATACTCATTCTTTGGCATTGTTTACTAGAATAAAATGCATACAGTGTATGAATGTTTGGGTCTGATGTGTGTGACCAGGTTATTTTGGGATAGTAAAAGTTGTGTGTGTGTGTGAGATTGTGTGTGTGTTTGCTCCCGTGAACCCAGTCAACAGGGAACAGGATTCTCACATCCGTCTCACGCCAGTGGAGAGGTGTATGGGTCAGACGTCTGGAGGCTGTGTGTGTGTGTGTGTGTGTGTGTGTGTGTGTGTGTGTGTGTGTGTGTGTGTGTGTGTGTGTGTGTGTGTGTGTGTGTGTGTGTGTGTGTGTGTTGTGTGTGTGTGTGTGTGTCAGTGGCAATGTCTCTGTGCCCATATAGTAATTGTCAGAGTTTGGCAGGGCAATCAGTTCCATGCCACTGAACTCCATGTCTCTACACACACACACACACAAACCCCTCACACACCCATGTGCAATCGGCCATGGCTGGAAGGGCAGGGCGGCGAGATTCACCAGCAGTTGAAAATGAAAGTTTCTCCAAGTTCAGCCATGTCACTGTTGACAATGACAGTGATGCTGTCATGGAATGAGCAGAAACTATGTTGGACATTCACACTCACACACACAAACACACACATAAACACACGCACACACACCTCAGCATACATGTTATATGTGTGTGTGTGTGTGTGTGTGTGTGCTTGCGTGCGTGCGTGCATATGTGTGTTTGCATGGCTGTGTGTCCAAATTAAAGTGTGAGCTATTTTCATCCCACCATCATTATCTTTGTCCTCAAGTGTCCCAGTCCCTTTAATATGGTAATGTTCCTGTAGTCCCTGGCAAGGTAATTGTTTAGTGCTTTGAGTTTGACTCTCTGCAGTGTCTCTCTTGTACCCAACTCCTCTCTAAATACGTTTTAATCAGGCAGGCTTTAACTAAATGTTTAGTGCACTGACTTCAACTGTGTCTAGGTGAAGGACATATGTTGTTGGTTTATTGTTTGTCTTTTATCTTTAAAAGATACATTCATAGAAATCATAACGGAAAATACAGGGAAATTACAAAACAATATGCTTTTATGTACTACAATTTTATAAGTTGTTTATGAAGATAATAGTTGTAGATTTGACTACACGCACACACACTCGCCAGTCGCATACTCACACTGTAACGGTTTTCTTTAGGTGAAGTAGAGTCGGACCAAAATGCAGCGTTGTGATGATTCATGTTTGTTTAATAACGGAAAAACTATACATGAATAAACTACAAAATAATGAAATGTGAAAACCTAAACAGTCCTATCTGGTGCAAACACAGAGACAGGAACAATCACCCACAAACACACAGTGAAACCCAGGCTACCTAAATATGGTTCCCAATCAGAGACAATGACTAACACATGAACACACAACCTAAACCTATAGGGGAGGGTCTGGGTGGGCATCTGTACGCGGTGGCGGCTCTGGTGCAGGACGTGGACTCCACTCCATAATTGTCTTAGTCCACCTCCTTAGCGTCCCTTGAGTGGCGACCCTCGCCGCTAACCATGGCCTAGGAAACCTAACAACGGGCCCCACTGGACTGAGGGGCAGCTCCGGACTGAGGTAGCTCAGGACTGAGGGGAAGCTCGGGACTGAGAGGAAGCTCAGGACTGAGAGGAAGCTCAGGACGGTTGGTGGATCTACCAGATCCTGACTGGCTGGTGGTTCCGGCAGATCCTGGCTGACTGGCGGATCCTGGCTGACTGGCGGATCCTGGCTGACTGGCGGATCCTGGCTGACTGGCGGATCCTGGCCGACTGGCGGATCCTGGCTGACTGGCAGTTCTGGCAGATCCTGGCTGACTGGCGGATCCTGGCAGACTGGCGGATCCTGGCTGACTGGCAGTTCTGGCGGCGCTGGGCAGACTGGCGGCACTGGCGGCCCCTGGCTAACTGGCGGCACTGGCGGCCCCTGGCTGACTGGCGGCACTGACGGTGCTGGGCAGACGGGTGGCTCAGGCGGTGCTGGGCAGACTGGCGGCACTTGCGGCGCTGGGCTGACTGGCGGCACTGGCGGCGCTGGGCAGACTGGCGGCACTGGCGGCGCTGGGCAGACTGGCGGCACTGGCGGCCCCTGGCTGACTGGCGGCCCCTGGCTGACTGGCGGCACTGGCTGCTCCATGCTGACTGGCGGCTCTGGCTGCTCCATGCTGACTGGCAGCTCTGGCTGCTCCATGCTGACTGGCAGCTCTGGCGGCTCCTTGCAGACTGGCAGCTCTGGCGGCTCCTTGCAGACTGGCAGCTCTGGCGGCATCCTGCAGACTGGCATCTCTGGCAGCTCCTTGCAGACTTGCAGCTCCTTGCAGACTGGCAGCTCCTTGCAGACTGGCAGCTCCTTGCAGACTGGCAGTTCTATGCAGACTGGCAGTTCTGAACAGGCAGGAGACTCCAGCAGCGCTGTAGAGGCTCTGGCGGCTAAACAGGCGGGAGCTCTGTAGAGGAGGAAGGCTCTGACTGCGCTGAACAGGCGGGAGACTCCAGCAGCGCTGGAGAGGAGGAAGGCTCTGGCAGCGCTAGATAGGCGGGAGACTCCGGCAGCGCTGGAGAGGAGGAAGGCTCTGGCAGCGCTGGACAGGTGAGGCGCACTGTAGGCCTGATGCGTGGTGCTGGCACTGGTGGCACTGGGCCGAGAACACGCACAGGAAGCCTGGTGCGGGGAGCTGCCACCGGAGGGCTGGTGCGTGGAGGTGGTACTGGATAGACCGGACCGTGCAGGCGCACTGGAGCTCTTGAGCACCGAGCCTGCCCAACCTTACCTGGTTGAATGCTCTCGGTCGCCTTGCCAGTGCGGCGAGGTGGAATAGCCCGCACTGGGCTATGCAGGCGAACCGGAGACACCGAGCGCAAGGCTGGTGCCACGTAAGGCGGCCCAAGGAGACACACTGAAGACCAGATGCGTAGAGCCGGCTTCATGGCACTTGGCTCGTTGCTCACTCTAGCCCGGCCAATACGCGGAGCTGGAATGTACCGCACCGGGCTATGCACCCGCAATGGAGACACCGTGCGCACCACAGCATAACACGGTGCCTGCCCAGTCTCTCTAGCCCCCCGGTAAGCACAGGGAGTTTGCGCAGGTCTCCTACCTGGCGTAGCCATACTCCCTGTGAGCCCCCCCCAATAAATTTTTGGGGCTGACTCTCGGGCTTCCGTCCGTGCCGCCGTGCTTGCTTCGCCAACCTCATTCTCCTGTAACCTTCCGCGCACTGCTCCATCGAATCCCAGGCGGGCTCCGGCACTCTCCCTGGGTCGACCGCCCACATGTCTATTTCCTCCCAAGTAGTATAATCCATATTCTTGCCGTCCAAACCGTCCTCCCATGTCCATTCCTCTTTACGCTGCTCCTGCTGCCTTTCACCACGCCGCTTGGTCCTGGTGTGGTGGGTGATTCTGTAACGGTTTTCTTTAGGTGAAGTAGAGTCGGACCAAAATGCAGTGTTGTGATGATTCATGTTTGTTTAATAAAGGAAAAACTATACATGAATAAACTACAAAATAATGAAATGTGAAAACCTAAACAGTCCTATCTGGTGCAAACACAGAGACAGGAACAATCACCCACAAACACACAGTGAAACCCAGGCTACCTAAATATGGTTCCCAATCAGAGACTATGACTAACACCTGCCTCTGATTGAGAACCATATCAGGCCAGACATAGAAATAGACAAACAAGACATCCAACATAGAATGCCCACCCAGCTCACGTCCTGACCAACACTAACACAAGGAAAACACATACGAACGATGGTCAGAACGTGACACACGCGAACAGACGCACAAACACACACACACAAACACACACACACACATTCCTCTGTTCCCAGTTTGAGTTCCCAGACATGACTCTCCAAACCACCCCTTAATTTAATTCAGAATGAAATTAAGGAACATTCCAACAGCCTCTCTCTCAGCAGCAATATATAGGCCAAAGCCAAGGGCTGTTATTTGACAGTAAACCCAAAAGGAGCAGCACAGAGAGGGGGCTTAGATTTCACTAATCCCCCCTTGCCTGGGTGAGACTGCCATCTTTCTCCTCACTCTCTCTCTCTTGCACCTTGGGTTTTTCACACTACTTCTTTCTCTTGCTAGTTCTGTTTCCATCCCCCCTCTCTTTCTTCTCCCCTCTCTTTTCCTGGGTTGTTTCTAAGAGAGATACAGCCTGCTGTATTTTTGGCTGAAGTGTTGATCCTGTTTGTGTATCGCCCCAGGCCTCTCCTCCTCTCGTCCTTTCCTCTGCTCTACCGCTCCACTTTCCACTCTTCAGGAAAGCTGAGTCCTCTCTGTCCTTATTTTTTGACTGAGAGAGAGGCAGAGAGAGCGAGGGCGGGATACTGAGGGAGAAGGAGAGTAAAAGATAGGGGAGAGGGAGAGGGAGGGGTAAAATATATGTACTGTATTGGCTGCTGGAGGCAGAGAAGAATAGGAAAAAGGAGTTCAAGCGGGACACAGAGGGAGAGTATATCTAAGAGAGTGAGAGTGAACGTGAGCGATAGAGAGAGAAAATAAATGTTTTTCGTATTGAGTCACTGCAGTCTGTGCAAGGCCAACGGATTGATGACAGTCACCCTCATCTCTGCTAAGACACCATACTGCAAAGCACACTACACAGTTTTCCTTCTCGGTCGTTCCACCGAAAATCATTTCTGTTGTTAGAAAGAGATCGGATAAGAATTTGTGCAATATTATTTTGCTGAAATTAAGCTAATTGATTGCAACCAAATTGGGCATTTTAATATTCAATAAATATAGTACCTAACATCCAATTTGGACTAACCTTTGTTCTAATAATGAGATAGACATGAGCATTCCAAAGAAATGGTCAAAAGCCATGGATACCTCACACCCCACAATCCATTCGAATTCCACCCCAACAACGTGCATATCGTGTCAGTTCTCTGTCTTTGACAAGTTGTATGGAGTTGCGGCTAGGAGTATTGTTTCTTCATCTTATGTAATGTATTCTCAGTGAAATTGGTGATGTTATTTTTTGTTCAGAGAAATTTGTCATTGAAGTTGTTGGGTTTATGTCCCATCTTACATCCTGATGTTACCGGGTTCTGACGTGTAGATGGTGCTGTTCCTGCTATTAGGTGATAATTTTTTAAGGAATCCCCACACCCACATTGTTAAAGGGATAGTTCAATCACATTACAAAATTAAAAATTGGTTTTCTTTCCCTGTACGCAGTCTATGGACCAGGTATGACAGCAACCAAATTATGAAAGATAAGTATTGTAATTTTGAATTCCGTAAAGTGAGTGTGGAAGAGATTTAAAAAGTATTGTTGTCTATCAACAATGACAAGCAACGGGGTCTGACAACTTGGATGGAATTTACTGAGGATAATAGTGGAAGATATTTTCACTCCTATTTGCCTTTTTTCAATTTAAGCCTACTAGAAAGTGTGTGCCCGCAGGCCTGGAGGGAAGCAAAGTGATTCTGCTACCTAAGAATAATAAAGCCCCCTTTACTGGCTCAAATAGCCAACCAATCAGCCTGTTACCAACCCTTAGTAAACTTTTGGGGAAAAAATGTTTGATCAGATACAATGCTATCTTACAGTAAACAAATTGACAGACTTTCCCAGCCCGCTTATAGGGAAGGATATTACACAAGCACAGAACTTACACAAATTACTGATGATTGGCTGAGAGACATTTATGATTAAAATGTTGTGGGGGCTGTTTGGTTAGTCTTCAGTGTTATGGCTTTACATCCGCTGCTATATCATGGAAAAATAGTTACCTGTCTAACAGAACACAGAGGGTGCTCTTTAATGGAAGCCTGTACAACAAAATTCAGGTAGAATCAGAAATTCCCCAGGTCAGCTGTCTAGGCCCCTTACTTTGTTCAATCTTTACTGACATGAGTAAAGTCAGTGTGTCTATGTATGCAGATGACTCAACATTATACAAGTAATCTACTACAGTGACTGAAATAACTGCAGCACTGAACAAAGAGCTGCAGTTAGTTTTAGAGTGGGTGGCAATAAATAAATAAGTCCTAAATATTTTCTAAAACAAACTAATGTTCTTTAAAAAAAACAATTAACAGAGGTCAGAGGTCAGAACCTGGCAATATCAGGTTGTGAGATTGGACATAAACCGAACAACTTTAATGACAAATTTATCTGAACAGGAAAGAAAAAAAGAGACATCACCACATTCACTGAGAATACATGACATAGGATGAAGAAACAATACTCCAAGACGCAGCAACATATTAGTTGTCAAACATAGAGAACTGATAGTATATACTCATTGTGAGGTGGGATTGGAGTGGGGTGTGGGGTGTCTGTGGATGGCTTTTGGTCCAAATCTGATGAGATACTGGAATTATTGAATATTATATGAATCCTATAAATTAAAATAGACAATTTGGGTGCAATCCACAACCTTATTTCCTCAGAAATCAAATTATATTTCAACAAAATAATGTTTCCAGAATGCTTATCTTATTTAACAATTTCAGAACAATCTGAGATGGTGGGTGTCATGGCTTGATGAAATGACATGGAACAACCCTTATTCTGTGTCTCTGTAGCACCAATACACACAGTCAGTACAACTGTCTTTCTACTTCTACTATTTTTACTATTTCTACTATTTTCTACTGCTGAGTTTCTCTGTTTCTCTGCCCACCCGCCAGCACACCTTTGCATTGACCCCATACCTCGGTGTGTGCGTGTATGTGGAGTTGGTTCTGTACCCTCACATATAGACAGACAGAGGTGATGATCATGAACTGATATCGACACAGCTCAACGATAAGGTCAGCACACACACAACCTATCCCTGTGGGAATTCACTAACCAAAACTCTCTCTCTCTATCTCTCTCTCTCTTTCTCCCCTTCTCTCTCTCTCAAGCGTGAAGAAGAGTATAGATGCTGAGTGTGTGATAAAAAGCGGGGAGCATCAGACACCAGTGGACATCATCTTTCCAGACCAAGTTCTTCTGAGATTGCAGATACAACAAGGTAGGACTCATCTTCCTCACCTTCCAAACCTATAAACACACACACACATACACACACGCATACGCACGCACACACACACACACACACTACTACTACAACGTCAATCTATCTATCTATCTAGTACCAGTCAAAAGTTTGGACACACCTACTTAAGGGGTTTTCTTTATTTATTACTATTTTCTACATTGTAGAATAATAGTGAAGACATCAAAACTATAAAATAACACATATGGAATCATGTAGTAACCAATTTTTTTAAACATATAAAAGTATATTTGATATTTATATTTTAACCACCCTTTGCCTTGATGACAGCTTTGCACACTCTTGGCATTCTCTCAACCTGTTACGGTTTTCTAGGTGTGAAGGAGAGTCGGACCAAAATGCAGCGTGTAGATTGCAATCCATGTTTAATAACGAACGTAAAACACGAATCAATAACAAACACTACAAAAACAATAAACGTAACGAAAACCGAAACAGCCTATACTTGTGTAACCTAACACATAGACAGGAACAAGGACACTAAAGACAATCACCCACGACAAACTCAAAGAATATGGCTGCCTAAATATGGTTCCCAATCAGAGACAACGATAAACACCTGCCTCTGATTGAGAACCACTCCAGACAGCCATAGACTTTGCTAGATAACCCCACTAGCTACAATCCCAATACATACACACCAAAACCCCAAGACAAAACACACCACAATACAAAAACCCCATGCCACACCCTGGCCTGACCCAATACATGAAGAAAAACACAAAATACTTAGACCAGGGCGTGACACAACCATCTTCACGCGGTTGTCAACCTGGATTAAATTTCAATTAACAGGTGTGCCTTTTTAAAAGTTAATTTGTGGAATTTCTTTCTTCCTTATTGCATTTGAGCCAATCAGTTGTGTTCTGACAAGGTAGGGGTGGTATACAGAAGATAGCCCTATTTGGTAAAATAACAAGTCCATATTATGGCAAGAACAGCTCAAATAAGGAAAGAGAATTATTTTAAAAATATAGATATTTCACCTTTATTTAACCAGGTAGGCCAGTTGATATCAAGTTCTCATTTACAACTGCGACCTGGCCAAGATAAAGCAAAGCAGTGTGACAAAAACAACACAGAGTTACAGATGGGATAAACAACTGTACAGTCAATAACACAATGGAAAATCTGTATACAGTGTGAACAAATTAAGTAAGGAGGTAAGGCAATAAATAGGCCATAGTGGCGAAGTAATTACAATTTAGCAATTAATACTGGAGTAATAGATGTGCAGATGACAGTACATCATGATTTTAAGACATGATGGTCATTCAATACGGAACATTTCGAGAACTTTTAAAGTTTCTTCAAGTGCAGTCACCAAAACCATCAAGCCCTATGATGAAACTGGCTCTCATGAGGACCGCCACAGGAAGGGAAGACCCAGAGTTACCTCTGCTGCAGAGGATAAGTTCATTAGAGTAACCAGCCTCAGAAATTGCAGACCAAATAAATGCTTCACAGAGTTCAGGTAGCAAATACATCTCAACATCAACTGTTCAGAGGTGACTGCATGTATCAGGCCTTCGTGGTTGAATTGCTGCAAAGAAACCACTACTAAAGGAAACCGATATGAAGAAAATACTTGCTTGGGCCTAGAAACATGAACAACGGACATTAGACCATTGGAAATCTGTCCTTTTTAGTTCCATCTGCCGTGTCTTTGTGAGACGCAGAGTAGGCGAACGGAGGATCTCCGTGGGTGTGGTTCTCACCGTAAAGAATGGAGGAGGAGGTGTGATGGTGTGGGGGTGCTTTGCTGGTGACACTGTCAGTGATTTATTTAGAATTCAAAGCACACTTAACCAGCATAGCTACCACAGATTTCTGCAGCAATATTCCATCCTATCTGGTTTTCTCTTAGTGGGACTATCATTTGTTTTTCAACAGGACAATGACCCAACACACCTCCAGGCTGTGTACAGTCCATTTGACCAAGAAGGAAAGTGATGGAGTACTGCATCAGATGAGTTGGCCTCCACAATCACCTGACCTCAAACCAATTGAGATGGTTTGGAATGAGTTGGACTGCAGTGAAGGAAAAGCCGCCAACAAGTGCTCAGCATATGTGGGAACTCCTTCAAGACTGTTGATAAAGCATTCCTCATGAAGCTGGTTGAGAGAATGCCAAGAGTCTGCAAAGCTGTCATCAAAGCAAAAGGATGGATACTTTGAAGAATATAAAATATGTTTTGATTTCTTTATCACTTATTTGGTTACTACATGATTCCATATATTTTATTTCATCATTTTGATATCTTCACTATTATTCTACAATGTAGAAAATAGGAAAAATAAAAAATAACCCTTGAATGAGTAGGTGTGTCCAAACTTTTGACTGTTACAGTATATATTATCTAATTTACACCTCATTACACATTACAGGTATTAATGGCTATCCAGACCCAGTTTTCACCTCCCTCAAATGTAACATTAACACTGACACTGACTACATATCCTATGAATGACAACTTGCAGTTGTATGCATTACAACTAACAATTTCTATCGACAAGGTGTTTTTAGTACACAACCCTCACTCTAACTCTGCCTTTCAGATGTTCAGTTTCAAACTGACTGTTAAAAAGTGTACTATGAGCTCTGTGAATATTCTCTGTACAGGTTCATAATAGCTACTGGATGTATGGAGTGAATCTTTGAATAGTTTGTAAATGTATGGAGTGAATAGCTCCATACATTTGTGGATTTTGTGGATTTGTGGATGTATGTATTGAATAGTTTTTATTTTTGTAATATTTTGTGGATATATGTGTTGAATAGTTTATATGTTTGTAATTTATTTGACCTTTATTTAACTAGGCAAGTCAGTTAAGAACAAATTCTTATTTTCAATGAAGGAACAATGGGTTAACTGCCTGTTCAGGGGCAGAATGACAGATTTGTACCTTGTCAGCTCGGGGTTGCTAGTCCGCCGCTCTAACCACTAGGCTACCCTGCCGCCTCTACCCTGTAATAGTTTGTGGATTTATGGAGTGAATAGTTTACATGTTTCTAGTAGTTTGTGGGTGTGTGGAATGAATAGTTTATATATGTTTTATAGTTTGTGGGTGCATGGAGTGAAGAGCTGATATATTTGTAATAGTTTGTGGATGCATGGAGTGAACAGTTTAATAGTTTATTGAATCTCATTACCATTATCTCCATACATGGGAGACCAGAGGCTATTAATGTGGCTTGGGGGAAGAAATCCATATAAATGTAATTAATACACAGGCGTTCCCATACAATTACTACACCAGAGCCAGAGAAACTGGGCCGGGGGCAGCAGGGTTCCGTGGGACTGTTTAGGCCTGGATGTGTGTGTGTGATGGACTTGGATTGCAAAATCTTGCAGAAATATGCATGCCAAAGCTTTGGGGAACTTCTTGGAAGAATTTAAATACCGCACCCTCACACCCTCTCTCCCTCCCTCTCGCCTCCCCCTCGTCTCCTCCATCTACCCTTTCTCCCAAAGCAGTTTAAAAAATGGACTGAATCTTTTTTACCTCCCAAAAGCGCTAGAATCTATCATTCGCATTGAGGACTCCAGCTGGATTTAGCCTGATGCTAGAAGGGAGCTACAGTAGCTAGTGTGGTTAGCTCAGGTCACCAGGGGAGTGATGGAGCTCCAGAGCTTGCGGGGGGTCTGAAAGGATTAGTACACAGGCCAGGTGTTGCTTTGTGTGGGTAGAGTTACAAACAGCAAATTCTTTGGCTGTGAATGAACTAGGTTAAACCTCTACAGGATCAGTGGGTCCACCGTGGGATGGTTGAGCTAACATAGGCTAATGTGATTAGTATGTGCTTGTAAGTAACAAGACATTTTCTGATATTGGCAGAGCTTAAATTCTTGTTAATCTAACTGCATTGTTCAATTTAGAGTAGATATTACAGTGAAATAATACCCTGCTATTGTTAGGCACATTAGGCACATTTGGGCAGTCATGATACAACATTTTGAACAGAAATGCAATGGTTCATTAGATCAGTCAAACATTTAGCACATACACTGCTACCATCTCGTGGCCAAAAACAAAATGGCACCATGGCTGGCATAATACATTATGACCTTTCTCTTGCATTTCAAAGATAATAGCACAAAAAAAATAAAAAATAAACGCTTTTTTTCTTTGTATTATCTTTTACCAGATCTAATGTGTTATATTCTCCTACATTAATTTAACATTTCTATGAACTTCAAAGTGTTTCCTTTCAAATGGTATCAAGAATATGCATATCTTTGATTCAGGTCCTGAGCCACAGGCAGTTAGATTTGGGTATGTCATTTTAGGCGGAAATTGAAAAAAAGGGGCGGATCCTTGGCGACTAGTCATAGTCCAAAAATGTAATGTGAAACTTGACTGAAAAACTTACACTCATCAAACACTCTCCAACACACAAGACAGCAGTATAGAATATAATATAGAATAAGTTATACATTTTTATTCCAGTGGTTTCTCATATCACTGCACTGCAATCCACTGTGGTGCATCCTAGTTTGCATCCAAAATTCTGCCCTATTCCCTACATAGTGCACTTCCTGGTCAAAAGTATTACACTGTATAGGGAATAGGGTGTCATTTTGGACAGAACCCAAGTCATTTTATCAATATTGGTGGCTTTTAGTCTGCTTTTCCAATGAGATTCCCTGTGCGTTTTATGATGTATTTTATATGATATAGTGAATTGTTCTCTCTGTGCTCTCGCAGGCAGTACCATGCCTCTCTCATGTCTGATAACTGCTCTTGATCAATAGCAATATAGCATCGGTGTGTGTGTGTGTTTGTGTTTGTGTGTGTGTGTGTGTTGATAGCGAGCGGGGGGGTGGACAACACAGTCAGTGTAGTACTTCTCCACACGAAGCAGATTGAATTTCAGTGTGAAATGGCCCTCGCCACCACCTACCTATAATCCTTCACACCTTTTATTATCTTTTCTATTATGTCCTCCATCTCAGTTTTACACTTCATCATAGCTCCCTCTGTCCTACCTATACTACCCCCTCGCACAGACACATACACAAACGTACTCACAAACACACACACACATCCATACACGCACACGCACATGCACACACACACATATTGCTCCCCTGTTCCCCCCTCCACCATCTCCCCTTTATATGGATGACAGTAGTATTTCAAAGCGTAAACATGTCCTCCCCTGTGTGTCATGTCCTGCCAACAGTGGCCTGGTGGTGGTATTTTTGCGTGTGTGTGTCTGCATGTGTGCTTGCATATGTGTGTGTGTGTGCGTGCGCATGAGGTAAGAAGCAGCACCAATGAGAAAAGAAAAAGAAGATAATTTAAGTGTCTGTGTGGGACAAATCAGAGTGTATGTCCCAAATGGCACCCTATTCCCTACATTTCCTATGGGCAATGGTCAAAAGTAGCGCACTATATAGGGAATAGGATGCCATTTGGGACTCAATCCCTGTCTGCCCTCTGTCAGGCAGCCATCTTATATGGGCTCCTCAGAGGCAGGCCAATCCAATGGCCGATTGATTTTAATTGCTGGGTGTTAGATTGAAAGTGACTAAAGAGGGGAGAAAATAACAATCAATCTGCAAATGGAGCAAGGAAAGGAGAAGTGGTGAAACTCTTGACTGTTAATGTAGTAACTTGAATCAATGAATGGTAAGCGATTTGTGTTTGCGTGTCCGAGAGCACATGCTTTAGTCTGTTTGTTTGCAGGATAATCTGTGTGTGTGGGGGGGGCATGGTGTGTGTGTGATTTAAGGAGGCAGGGTATGAGGTGCGTATTCTGTGAACACGCTAGTCAAAGGACGACACACAACTGGCACTCTGTCATGGGGTTGTGACTCAGAGAGAGTGTGTGTGTGTGTGTGTGTGTTACTATTGCGTAATGTCGCATTCACGTGCTTGTCTGAACTCTGAAATGTCCGACTTGCTAACTTGTTGAATGCAGCAAGTGTTCAACTACAACCAGTTAGCAAGTCAGACATTTCTGAGTTTCCTCTCAGATTAATGAGGCATAAGATGCACTGTAAAAAATATCCTGTAATTTTTAGAGTAAATTACTGGCAGCACAGTAGCCAGGAGATTACTGTACATTTACAGTAAAATAAGGCATCACAGAAACCAGTATTTTCTACTGTAGATTCGCAGGACTTTTACTGAAAACACAAACTTACAGCATAATACTATAACACCTTTCAACAGCAACATGCTGTATTTCTAGAATATACAGTGCATTACTGGAAGAACAGTAGTACACAGTTGGAGATTTACATTGTGGGCAGCATTTATATTGTATGTATTTGATATACATATTTCAATAGTTTCAAGTATTTCAGGTATTTGGAGGTTGCACTTCACTGGCCTGACATCGAATTCATTTATTTTAATTAGAATACATGCATTTTGTGTTTTTGTATGAATATACACTACCGTTCCAAAGTTTTTGGTCACTTAGAAATGTCCTTGTTTTTGAAAGAAAAGCAAAACATTTTTGTCCATTTAAATTAACATCGAATAAATCAGAAATACATTGCAGGCATTGTTAATGTTGTAAATGACTATTGTAGTTGGAAATGGCTGATTTTTTATGGAATATCTACATAGGTGTACAGAGGCCCATTATCAGCAAACATCACTCCTGTGTTCCATTAGCACATTGTGTTAGATAATCCAAGTTTATTACTTGATAAAGGCTAATTGATGAAGAGACAACTCTGGGATGCTGGCCTTCTGGGCAGATTTGCAAAGAAAATCCATATCTCAGACTGGCCAATAAAAGGAAAATTATTAAGATGGACAAAAGAACAGACATTGAACTCTGCCTAGAAGGCCAGCATTTCTCAAACTAGAAACTCTAATATACTTGTCCTCTTGCTCAGTTGTGCACCGGGGCCTCCCACTCCTCTTTCTATTCTGGTTAGAGCCAGTTTGAAAGGAATAGTACACAACGTTGTATGAGATCTTCAGTTTCTTGGTTATTTCTTGCATGGAATAGCCTTCATTTCTCAGAACAAGAACAGACTGCCAAGTTTCAGAAGAAATGAATTTGTTTCTGGCAATTTTGAGCCTGTAATCGAACCCACAAATGCTGATGCTCCAGTTACTCAACTATAATGAAGGCCAGTTTTTTTGCTTCTTCAATCAGGACAACAGTTTTCAGCTGTGCTAACATAATTGCAAAAGGGTTTCCTAATGATCAATTAGCCTTTTAAAATGATAAACTTGGATTAGATAACACAATGTGCCATTGGAACACAGGAGTGATGGTTGCTGATAATGGGCCTCTGTAAATCGATTTAGATATCCCATAACAAAATCAGCCGTTTCCAGCTACAATAGTCATTTACAACATTAACAATGTCTACACTGTATTTCTGATCAATTTGATGTTATTTTAATGGACCAAAAAATGTGCTTTTCTTTCAAAAACAAGGAAATGTCTAAGTGACCCAAAACACTTGAACAGTAGTGTATTTATGTAAAACAAATACCAAGTAGCTCGCTTAACTACAACAACATTCTCAATAATGATAACATAATATTTTTACTTGCTATGAATGTGATATGTTCTTGTTAATCTACCTTAGTTTAATGCACTGACTGTAAATTGCTCTGGATAAGAGTGTCTGCTAAATAATCAAAATGTAAATGTAAAAAATGAACACTTGCAAAGCACACTGCTGGGTATTATTCTAATGAGCTCTGCCGCAAAACAAGGCCAAATTTTAATAATATCCAGCAATGGGCTTTGCAAGTGTTCATTTTTACATTTAGATTTTGGTCAGTTAGCAGACGCTCTTGTCCAGAGTGACTTACAGCCAGTGCATTAAACTAAGGTTTATTCAAGAAAACACATCACTGACATAGCAAGTAAAACGTTTCTGTAACTGTTACTGAGAATGTTGTTGAAGTTAAGTATACATTGGTCTTCTGTAAGGTATTTTGTAGTTGTAAAAAAGGTGCAGTTTGATGTTTGTTTGCCCATTTCTGGCTAATGCCATGTATTTTACTATAATAATCACACTAACTTGGCACCAGCTTTCTTTACGTTACTGTAATATCAGAGCAGTGATTACAATACAATACTAAAACATGTACATACCTATACTGTAATCATAATATTGCTATTTTACAGCATTTTACTGTAAATACATTGGATTGGTAGTGATGGGGAAACAAAGATACATAAAGCATTGAGCATTTCCAGTCAATTGTGTCAAAACTTGGTTCATATCTCAAGGCTTTGATCAACATGTTCTACACTAATGGCACCTGCTGGTCAAAATAATTTAGACCAGCCAAATTATTATAGATGACTCCCACATGCCATAACGCCTGCACAGGGTTACATTTTGGTCTTCTAACAAAACCAATATCAAACCAATCAGGTGGTTGTTTGACAAAACAAAGCATTGGATGTCATTGATCACGTGCTTCTGATAAAGTGATACAAACATCGACACACTGCTTAGCAATTATGATGCATGCCTCAGAGCTTCAGTGTCAAACGTAACATCACTAGGCAAAACAGATTAAGCGACATGGCTAAACACTCAACCATTAAAGGTTTGAGACGTGGTGCCGCTCTGATCTGTCCCCGATAGACATTCAATCTTGAAGGAACTACTACCAGATTTCAGTTAAAATTGTACAGCAAAAACTAAAGGTTGCAACAAATATAGACTCTTACAGGGCACGCCTAAAAATATGTTAATGAGCCAGAAACAACAATACCATAGTTTGAGAAAGTGGGCATCCAGCCAGGCGAAAGTGGGCATCCAGCCAGGACGGGTTGTGCCAGCTCTACGCTCGAGACATCCAGTGCGCCTCACGGCCCAGTGTATCCGGTGCCTGCTCCACGCACCAGGCTTCCAGTGCATCTCCTCAGTCCGGTGAGACCTGTTCCGGTTCCACGTACCAGGCCTCCAGTATGTTTCCCCAGCCTGGTAAGCCCTGTGGCAGCTCCACGCACCAGGCCTCCAGTACGTCTCCTCAGTCTGGTGAGACCTGTTCCGGCTCCACATACGAAGCCTCTAGTGATGATCCATGGCACGAAGCCTCCAGTGATGATCCATGGCCCGGAGCCTGTAGTGATGATCCATATTCCGGAGCCTCCAGGGATAATCCATGGCCCGGAGCCTCCAGTGATAATCCATGGCACGAAGCCTCCAGTGATGATCCATGGCCCGGAGCCTGCAGTGAAAATCCAGGGCACGGAGCCCGCAGCGACGGTCCCCAGGACACGGAGCCTCCAGCGACGGTCCCCGGTCCGGAACCTGCAGCGCCGGTCCCCGATCCGGAGCCTCCAGCGACGGTCCCCGGTCAAGAACTGGCAGCGATGATCTACGGTCCGGAGGTCCCGGCGACGATCCCTGCACTGGAGGCGCCACCAAAGTGGGGGGAGCCAAAAGCGGAGCGGGGTCTGCGTCCCGCACCGGAGCCCCCACCGGATCACCCTCCGAGAGTAGATGCCCAACCGGAGGTTTGCGGCCGGAGTCCGCAATGACCTTAGAGATCCTTATTTATTCTCTATGTTTGGCGAGGTCAGGGTGTGACTCTGTTTTTTTTATTTCTTTGTTGTTTTGCCGAGTGTGGTTCTCAATCAGAGGCAACTGTCTATAGATTGGGGATCATATATAAGTTGTGATTTTCCGTTTGGGTTTTGTGGGGTGTTATTTCCTGTTTAGTATCTGTGCCTGACGGAACTGTTCGCATTCGTTTTTGGATTTGTTATTTTTGTTTGAGTGTTTCTTGAAAATAAATATCATGAACACTTTCCACGCTGCGCATTCGTCCACTCTTCTTTCCACCGACGACGAGCGTTACATTGTGGTAGGAAAAGGTAGCTTAGAGAGAGAACAGTATTAGAACGAACCACAGCAGGGGACTCTGGGACTTGAAGTGTTTCTCTGTTAAAATCTCATCACTAGAGATTCAGCTCTAACGTATGTCTTATGCAGTGCGTTCAGAAACTATTCACGCCCCTTGATTTTTTTGTTGCTGGCCTACATACAATACCCCATAATGCTAAAGTGGAATTATGTTTATTTTTTATTTGACAAATTAATCCAAAATCATAAGCTGAAATGTCTTGAGTTAGTAAGTAATCAACCTCTTTGTTATGGCAAACCTAAATATATTCAGGAGTAAACATGTGTCACATAATAAGTTGCATGGATTCACGATGTGTGCAATTATTAATGCTCAACATGATTTTTGAATGACTACCTCACACATACAATTATCTCCAAGGTCCCTGAGTCAAACAGTGAAATTAAAACACAGATTTAACCACAAAGACCAGGGAGGATTTCCAATGCCTCACAAAGAAAGGCACCTATTGATACATGAGTAAAACAAAACAAAAAAGCAGACATTGAATAATCCTTTGGGCAGGGTGAAGTTATTAATTACACTTTGGATGGTGTATCAATACACCTAGTCACCACACAGATACAGGCGTTCTTCCTAACTCAGTTGCCGTAGATGAAGGAAAGCGCTCAGGGATTTTTCCATGAGGCCAATGGTGACTTTAAAACAGTTACAGAGTTGAATAGCTGTGATAGGAGAAAACTGAGGATGGATCAACAACATTGTAGTTACTCCATAATACTAACCTAATTGACAGAGTGAAAATAATGATTATTGTACAGCATAAAAATATTCTAAAACATGCGTCCTGTTTGCATGAAGGCATTATAGTAACACTGTAGACATTTGTCAAATCAATTAACCTTTGGTCCTGAATACAAAGTGTTATGTTTGGGGCAAATCCATTACAAAACTTTACAGAGTACCACTCTCTGTATATTCAAGCATAGTGGTGGCTGCATCATGTTAGGGGTATGTTAGGTTGCAATGGTTAAGGACTGGGGAGTTTTTCATGATAAAATAGAAACTGAATGGACCACAGGCCCCCAAAAAATTGCACCGGCAAATTCCTAGAGGAAGACATGGTTCAGTCTGCTTTTCACCAGACACTGGGTAATGAATTCACCTTTCAGCAGGAAAATAACCAAAAACACAAGGCCAGGTCTACACTAGAGTTACTTACCAAGAAGGCAGTGAATATTTCTGAGTGGACGAGTTGAAGTTTTGACTTAAATCTACTTGAAAACCTTTGGCAAGACCTGAAAATGGTTGTCTAGCAATGATCAACAATCAATTTGACAGACCTTGAAGAATTTTGAAAATAAATAATGGGCAAATGTTGCAGAATCTACATGTGGATACCTCTTACAGACTTACCCAGAAAGACTCACAGCTGTAATCACTGCCAAAGGTGCTTCTACAAAGTATTGCCTCAGGGGTGTGAATACTTATTTAGATGAGATATTTCTGTATTTAAATTCCAATAAATGTGCTACAATTTCAAAAAACGTGTTTTCGCTTTGTCTTTATGGGTTATTGTGTGTACATAGGTGAAAAAAATGTCTATTTAAACCAATTTGAATTCAGGCTTTAACACACCAAAATGTGGAATAAGACAAAGGGTATGAATACTTTCTGAAGGCACTGTAAGTACTACAGAGACAGATAGAATTAATACAGATATATAGTTTGTATTTGTTTGTATTATGGATCCCCATTAGCTGCTGCCTCTACTACCACATATCTACAACACAAAATCCATGTGTACGTGTGTGTATAGTGCATATGCTATCATGTGTGTGTGTATGCGTGTATGTGTTGCTGTGTGTATGTCTCTTCACAGTCCCCACTGTTCCACAAGGTATATTTGAATCTGTTTTTTAAATCTGGTTTTACTGCTTGAATGAGTTACTTGATGTGAAATAGATGTCGTCATGGCTCTATGTAGTACTGTGTATCTCCCATAGTCTGTTCTGGACTTGGGGACTGTGAAGAGACCTCTGGTGGCATGTCTTGTGGGCTATGCATGGGTGTCTGAGCTGTCTGCTAGCAGTTTAAACAGACAGCTCGGTGCTTTCAACATGTCAATACTTCTCACAAATACAAGTAGTGCTGAAGTCACTACTTTATTTTTTATTCATGTTGGCTCTCCGTACGTTTAAGGGCCAGCTGTTCTGCCCTGTTCTGGGCCTATTGTAATTTTCCTCAGTCCCTCTTTGTGGCACCTCACCAAACGACTGGACAGTAGTCCAGATTCGACAACACTAGAGCTTGTAGGACCTGCCTTGTTCATAGCGATGTTAAGAATGTAGATTAGCGCTTTATTATGGACAGACTTCTCTCCATCTTAGCTACTGTTGTGTTTAATATGTTTTGACCATGATAGATTACAATCCAGGGTTACCCAAGCAGTTTAGTCTTCTCAACTTGCTCAATTTCCACATTATTCATTGCAAGATTTAGCTGAGGTTTACGGTTTAGTGAATGATTTGTACCAAACGCAATGCTTTTAGTTAACTTATTCATTTCTTGTCACCCATTCTGAAATTGACTGCAGCTCTTAGCTCAATCTTTTGGTATTTGTTTGTTATTTGTTTCCCAAAAAGTTTTGCATGTCCAGAAATCAAGTTTTCAAGTTTTCAATATATGTAACTTTCAAAATATGGAAATCTGGCTGGTTTTATGCATTTTGCATCATAACATGCTGCGTTTTACATCATATGATACGGGCCAGATTTCTGTACTTTGGAAGTTACATATCTTGAAAACCTGATTGCTGACATGCAAAAAATTGTGTGACTATGTCAGCAGTGGACTAATGAAACAAATACCAAAAGATCCACAATATTGCAGGGGATGTGAAGCCATAACACATGTTTTTCCAGCAGCAGATTATGATTGATAAAGTCAAAAGATGTACTAAAGTCTAAGAAAACGGATTCCACAATCTTTTTATTGTGACTTTCTCTTCGCCAATGAAAATCTGTTGTTAATTTGTTTACTGTCAAATAGCATTGTATCGGGTCAAACACCATTTTTTTCACAAGTTTACCAAGGGTTCGTAACAGGTTGATTGGTCAGCTATTTGAGCCAGTAAATGGTGCTTTGCGATTCTTGGGTAGTGGAATTACTCTTGCTTCCCTCCCGGCCTGAGGGCACACGCTTTCTAGTAGGCTTAGATTGAAGAGATGGCAAATAGGAGTGGCAATATTGTCTGCTATCACGCACGCACGCACGCACACACACACACACACACACACACACACACACACACACAAGAAGATATATGCTAACTATCAGGTATTTGCTGACACACACACCTAAACACACAATTCCTTACTATGGCGACTCACACACTATCACCTTCATGCACACAGACAGGTGACAGAGTCAGCAGTACGTCTGCCAACCCAACAGACTGGATGTGCAAGCCTGTGTGTGTGTGTGTGTGTGTGTGTGTGTGTGTGTGTGTGTGTGTGTGTGTGTGTCACCGTCTATGTGTGTGTTGAAGGTGATTGTCTGGGAGTCAGTTCCACAGGGAATCTGGCATGCCTCTCTGCCTCATGTCCATAAACCAGGACTGGAGTCTGCTAGTCTCTCAGTCACACACTAACACGCATGCATGTGTATGTATATGTGTGTGCGTGTGCGTATGTGTGTATATTTGGCAACAATTCTGATAAAAAGGAATAAAAAGTGGAGCCTTCCACTCGTGTTTCCAAACAGCTCTCACCCAAATGTCATTTGTAATACCTGCATCCACAACATTTGGTGCAATAGCTTGTGAACATATTAAACATTAAATTGGACCTACAGTCTTTGAAAGCAAAAGGTTTTATTTGCTGTCCTCCTCAATCTCTATTCACAACATTCCCTCTAAAAATGCGAAAATGTGTAGGATCATCGGGCGATAATGTTATTTGTATTTGTGTGGGACTGTGTGTCATATCTGTGGTTGTGTGTCTGTCTGTAGCATTTGAGGAGAGACAAATCTACCCACACAGTTTGTGATATTGTATCACAATAGTGTGATTTGTTCTTTCAGATAATATTAACTCAACAATAACCCTGAATCAAGGTGTGTACCCCAAATGCACCATATTCCCTATATAGTGCAATACTTTTGGCCAGAACCCATAGGGACTATATATGTAATTGGGTACAATTTGGTATGTAACCAAGGTCTGATCTTTGACTGAGGTTAGATACTCTGAGTTGATGACTGAGAGAAGAGTGAGAGGGAGAGAGAGAGAGAGAACGGAAAGAAAAAGAGAGAGAGAGAGAGCAGGGGACCTGCAAGGGCTGAGGAGGTGTCATGAAGGGGAGTGGAGGGAGGGGAGAAGACAGGATGAAAGTGAAGTTAAGGTGAGGAGACAGAAGAGTACAAAACCCAGTGTGAGAGAGGGACTACACCGGGCTACTTGTTTACTGTACCATGTCTTTACCAAGCAGGAGTCTGCTTCCAAAAACAGAGTGGGTTCATGATTCTCCCCCTCTAACGCCCCCCTACACACATACACACACAGAGACACAGACACACACACACTTGGTATACACACACACACAAAACACACACACTCACAAGGACTGAGACATATGGGCTTCAGCTTCCGACGGACAGACGGGTGAGTCAGGAGGGAGTCTGGGGAGGAGTGGTGACAGAGGGGTGAAGCACGGGCTTCTTGGCATGGCTCGCGAATGGCATCGCTGCAAACACACATAAACACACACACATGCGCAAATCACAAACATACACTCACACAAACACATCTCTCTGGTGGCACCAGGGGTCTCACACTAGGTCCTTGGCAGCACGCTGGTCCACTTTGACACACACACACACACACACACACACATGACATCTCCCATGTCAAATGTGAACCCCCTCAACCCACCAAGCACAGATGGGGTACATGGACAACCTTAATAACCCACCTCCTCCAAGGACAAACCTACATCACCTTGTGTGTATGTGTGTGTGTGTCTTTGTGTGTGTGCCTGCCAAACCGTGTGCATCTGTGTGTGTGTGTGTGTGTGTGTGTGTGTGCATCTGTGTGTGTGTGTGCATCTGTGTGTGTGTGTGTGCATCTGTGTGTGTGTGTGTGTGTGTGTGTGTGTGTGTGTGTGTGTGTGTGTGTGTGTGTGTGTGTGTGTGTGTGTGCGTGTGTGTGTGTGTGTGTGTGTGTGTGTGTGTGTGTGTGTGTGTGCATCTGTGTGTGTGTGTGTGTGTGTGTGTGTGTGTGTGTGTGTGTGTGTGTGTGTGTGTGTGTGTGTGTGTGTGTGTGTGTGTGTGTGTGCATCTGTGTGTGTGTGTGTGTGTGTGTGTGTGCATCTGTGTGTGTGTGTGTGTAGTATTAGACTGATGAGGGGAAAAACGATTGAATCAATTTTAGAATAAGGCTGTAACGTAACAAAACGTGGAAAAAGTCAAGGGGTCTGAATACTTTGCGAAGGCACTGTACATGTACATTTTTGTTAACCGGACCAATTGGTCATGTCGTTGAATTAGAGGACATGAGGAGACATGGCACTAATACAACCAACAGCCTCTGCTCCTTGTGCTACAAGGGCCTGGGTGCAACAGTAACAAGCTGTCAGCCTGCCCTACACATTCATACACACACACACACACAGACCCTTCACCCTGGCACTGTGACACCACTCCAGGGGAGATATAGACATCACTTCCCCAAATGCCATGCAGTGTGCACACACACACACACACACACACACACACACACACACACACACACACACACACACACACACACACACACACACACACACACACACACACACACACACACACTGAGTGTTGCGTATGAATCCACCAAGGTGCTGTCCTGATTGATGGCAATTAGCTGTAATGGTAACAGCTGTTGGTGGTGTCAGGAGATAGCTACTGCCTGACGCCCACTGTGCCATCTGCTGTGTGTGTGCCAGTGTATGTTAAGTGTGTGTGTGTGACTGCCCGAGAATGCGCGTCTATATTCGTGTGCCTGCACGTACGTGTGTTCGTGTGTGTGTGTGTGTGTGCGTGTGTGTGTGTGTGTGTGTGTGTGCGTGTGTGTGTGTGTGTGTGTGTGTGTGTGTGTGTGTGTGTGTGTGTGTGTGTGTGTGTGTGGCAGCAATAGACCACACTGTAGAATGTTCCCTTTCTTATTTTCTGCATCTTCCTATCACATGAACTTTCTAGAAGTTGACTGGAAGGGCAATGCATAAGCTTTTCCAATTACTGATTATCATTACGACTGATTTCAAATTATATGCATTTTCAGATTGGTAAAATGCATTTACCATTACTGACAAAAGCAATTCTTCACCACCTCACCATGAGTATCACATAACCAAGCCCAAACCTTCTAATGTTAAGTGTCAATGCTTTTCAGCCTCCGGCACACATCTACAGTGTCTGCAACCTCGCTCTCTCTCTCCCCTCTGTTTTCCTCTCTCTCTCTCTATCTGTTTCATCCAATCTGAAAATAACCTTAAAAATCTGTTTCAGAAGAAGAATGTGGGTCCAGTACTGTCTAAATATTACCCGTCCAGTTTGATTTCTTTGGGCTGACGCCGATCAATATGTCCAAACAAGCTGGTCAGCTGCTGTACATGTCCATTTTGATATTCTGTAACCTGCTAAATCTGGTTCAATAAATACCTACAAAAGAAGTGAGGAACATACGTTAATCATTCCAGTCACACCTACAGTATCAGAGTTAAATGAATGGGTATGGATTGGTACAATTACAGTTACGGCACAGAAGATAAATACTGCATGTTGGTGGAGTGTATAGTCGTCTGTTTCATATTGCCTGCCTCCCTTGAAGAGGGTTTCTGTCTGTGTGTGTGCTTAAAGGAAAGAGATTATAGAGTAGAGGTCAGAAAGGTGTCTGTGTAACAGAGGGGGTTCGGTGAACAGCTTTTGTATGATAACCTTGCCTGAGACCTCGGCTTCTCCGTCTGACAGCCCTTTAACTTTGCATGTCACTATCTTCTCGTCTTTCTCCGTTCTTGATCTCTCTCTCTCTCTCCCTCTTTCTCTCTCTCTCTCTCTCTCTCTCTCTCTCCCTCTCTCTCTCTCTCTCTCCCCCTTCTCTCTCTCACTCGCCCCCCTCTCTCACTATCTTCTCGTCTTTCTCCGTTCTTGATCTCTCTCTCTCCCTCTCTCTCTCTCTCTCCCTCTCTCTCTCTCTCCCTCTCCCCCTTCTCTCTCTCTCTTCTTTCTCTGTATTTAGCTCTATTTATTTTTCTCCTCCCTCTATTCTTCTGTCCCCCTCCTTCTATCTCTCTGTCCCCCTCCCTCTCTCCCACAAACACTTGCTCTGCCGTTCGCGACTGGTTAACAATTTCTCCCCAAAAAATCAATACTCTAATCTTCTTCATTCCTCCTCCTCAATAAGTCTTACCCCTGCGTCTTCCCTGTTCCCTCACACACACATTTTTATCTACACAGGTAAATCCCATTGAGACCATGGAATCTTCTACAAGGCAGGCCTGCACACTATCAAACAAGTTCACAATTTACAATTCCAACACATTAAAAAAATACAATATTTACAAGCAATTTAAGAAAATCACACAAACACACACAGCCAAGCAGACACCACAGACACACACACCCACACACACACAAACAGACCCCCTCACTGTGTGGGTAGGGAGCCCCAACTCCAGCTCCCAGTCTTTAATGGATAGAGGTGACTCTTGTCCTAATCAGTATGGATATCCTCAGGATAGGCATATAAAAGATGACTATTATGATCAAATATAATACAAACACACACCCTGGGTCCACTGTGACACTAAGGGAATATGTTATGGAGTCATCAGGCATGCAGAAATGGTTTGGAGGATCGGTGAGTGACTCACTAGCTCCCTATAACAGTCCCAATAGTGTCCCCTCTTCTTATTTGGTGTTTCTGTCTTTCATTCAAATTCTATTTCTCCTGTGGTTACTTACTCCTGTTTTGATTGGCTGTTTTGCATCTATATTATATGACAAGAATGATTGTAAGAGTAAGATGTTTTCTTTAACTTTTTAAAGTCTTTCGATTGAGTTCATCTGAATCGTCCTTTTCATATCAGAACACTGCTTCGTTCTCTTCACCCTTTTAATAACCTATGACCTTTACCCTATACAATTGATACCTGTGATATTACACCGAAGTCTGCAATAGTAAATGTATGCTCAAATCAAGGTCTAGTAAAGGATGTTTAACCTTTTACTGCAGTGGACTAAATCAGGGTCACACAATGTTTCTTGGTAGTTTTGAACAAATCTACTTTGAAACAAAAGTATACACCTCACACACATGGTTACAGCCTTAATAAAAGTAAGACACCTGTACCATGTCAGATATTGAGTTAAAATGCATGCCATTTTGAGTTTGCATCCCAACATTACACATCACAGAAGACTGAAATATAACAAAACCGACATAGAATCACCAGATTTTTGGCGGGTTTTGTAAATTATGAAAAATATGAATACGATTCCACCCATGAGGCCAATAGGTCATTTGACTGCAAGAAAGGGCTACCATAAAATATATTACTGAGACAAAGAGGATAACGAAACAACGAATATTGGCCACACAAAAGCACACACACACAAATGACAATGGGTATATTCTATCCTTGTCAGCTTTTCGTTTACGTTGTACGCTTGCCAAGCACACAAATCAAAATGAACGGATGGTACTTCAAAGAGATTTTCCCAGTTATGTTTTCACTTCATTTACATATTTTATACTTTTCTTCATTATGTAATTCCTCCATTGACTCAGTCAACATGGTGGAATGAGCTGGAGTACACACACACACGCACACGCACACACACACACACACACACACACACACACACACACACACACACACAGTCAACATAGTGGAATGAGCCTTCATCAGTCAGAGGACTAATTAATACACATTATTCTCAGGGAAATTCATAACCTTCAGCAGAAGACATACAAACCAGGTTTGAAAGGGATCATTTACTGCACTAATACGAGCACGCAGATCAAACAAGCCGGGACTCGAACTGTTGAGTTGAGTGGTTTCTGAGTGTTCATCCTGCGAGAGAGACACCAAGCCAGGGATGTGATTAAGAATTAAGCAGCTCCCTCCTTGTATTGTCTTCATTATTCATCGCTTCATAATTACAGGTGTTAAACTCTAAACAGATCCTTAGCCAGCAGCATATCATCTCGAGGAGAGGTGAGAAAGAAAGAAAAAGTGAGACAAGTCTGCGGATTGTGGTTTGTCTCCGCCCTGGGCAGACGAGAGAGAGAGTTGATTGACTTTGAGAGGTTAGAGAAGCTCAGAGAAGTGCCAGGGGAGGCAGACTAGAGGGCTGGGCTGGCCTGAGATTAGTTGCTTGTCTGTGGGTTGTTAAGGAATAGCAGGTGTGTGTGTGCATGTGTGTGTCCCTCTGTAGAGACTGGCAGTAGTACACACTAAAAACAGGGTTATTTGGGAATGGTTATGCTTCTATGTGTAACCATAATGACTCAAAGAACTCTTTGAACCCTTCAATGGTTCTTTGCAGTTCACAATAACGTTCTTTGCTCTATTTGTAATAATTAAATGCCATGAAAGGTCAAAATCATGTTTTTCATAAAATTGTTTGATGTCCTAAGGAAAACTGTTGCTTCTACATTTATAATATTTGATCATAAAGTTACTGGTCCCCTCCGCCACATTAAACACTAAGATTCATTATTAAGGAGAAATGGTGACATCACCTTAACTCTCATTTTATTAAGACACCAATGGTAATATGATATTCTCTTACCTAATTTAAATAAGTATTGCCTTGTAACCAACATCAGAGAAGGCTTGTTTGCAGATGGGCATGGTTTATAACGCTAGATAGCTAATCTACTGGTGCCAAGAAAGTTGATGCTATTTATTTATGGTAAAGATATATATATATATATATATATATATATATATATATATATATATATATATATATATATATATATATATATATATCCCCTTTCATCGGTGTCTATTAGCGCGCACCATCGCTAACTAGCTAGCCATTTCACGTCGGTTACACTAGCTTGCACGATTCTTGCCATTCTCCTTCGACCTCTTTCATCAATGAGATGTTTTCGCCCAAAGTACTGCCGTGCGTGAAATGCCCAGGAGGGTGGCCGTTTTTAAGACACTGGATCCGGCGCCCCTGGCACCGACGATCATACTCAAAGTCTCAAAGTTGCTTGGGTCACTCGTTTTGCCATTCACCATGTTCAGTGATGGCGCCGAAGAACTTGTCTGACGATATACATTTTACATTCTCCCAACCAATTGTGCTATTTTGTTAGGTTTTTTGCATTTTGTGTAACTTAAAAAAATATATTATTGTGTACACAATGTTGCTGCTACCATCTCTTATGACCGAAAAGATCTTCTGGACATGAGAACAGCGATTACTCACCGCTGACTGGAATCTATTTTTTCCTTTAACGAGTCCGACGAGAAGGATATCCTGCTTTCACTGGAACAGGCCCAGATTCACGCCTTTTGTGTGAGGAAAAGACGCAGGAAAACGGGTCGCAGATCGGGCAGCCTTCTGAGAATCCGTAGGTGAGCAAATTCCCATTGCCATCCATTCTTGCTATAATGTGCAATCATTGGAAAATAAAATTGATTACCTTCGATTAATATTATCCTACCAACGGGACATCAAAAACTGTAACATCTTATATTTCACCGACGATATGGACAATATAGAGCTGGCTGGATTTTCTATGCACCAGCAGAACAGAGACGCTACCTCTGGTAAGACGAGGTGTGGGGGTGTGTGTCTATTTGGCAGTAACAGCTGGTGCGCGATGTATAATATTAAAGATGTCTCGAGGCATTGCTTTCCTGAGGTAGAGTACATTATGATAAGCTGTAGACCACACTATCTACCAAGAGACTTCTCATCTATATTATTCGTAGCCGTCTATATACCACCACAGGACGAAGCTGGCACTAAGACTGCTCTCAACCAACTCTATAAGGCCATAAGCAAAGAAGAAAATGCTCACACAGAAGAGGTGCTCTTAGTGGCTGGGGACTTTAATGCAGGAAAACTTAAATCAGTTTTACCAAAGACCTAGACCACCTACTGCACACACAGAGATGCATACAATGCTCTCCCCCGCCCTCCATTTGGCAAATCTGACCATAATTCTATCCTCCTGAATCCTGCTTACAAAAATTAAAGCAGGAAGTACGAGTGACTCATGTGGACAGATGACGCAGATGCTACACTACAGGACTCTTTTGCTAAACAGACTGGCTTCATCAGTAAGTGCATTGACGACGTCGTCTCCACAGTGACTGTACGTATATATCCCAACCAGAAACCATGGATTACAGGCAACATCTGCATAGAGCTAAAGGCTAGAGCTGCCGCTTTCAAGTAGCTGGAGACTAATCCGGACGCTTATTAGAAATCCCGCTATGCCCTCAGACGAACCATCAAACAAGCAAAGCGTCAATACAGGATTAAGATTGAATCCTACTGCACTGGCTCTGACACTCGTCGGATGTGGCAGGGCCTGAAAACTATTGCAGATTACAATGGGAAACCCAGACGCGAGCTGCCCAGTGACGTGTGCCTACCAGACGAGCTAAATGCCTTTTATGCTCGATTCGAGGCAAGCAACACTGAAGCATGCACGAGAGCAGCAGTTGGTCTGGATGACTATGTGATAACGCTCTCAGTAGCCGATGTACACAAAACCTTTAAACAGGTCAACATTCACAAAGCCGCTGGGCCAGACGGATTACCAGGACGTGTAAACAAAGCACGTGCGGACCAACTGTCAAGTGTCTTCACTGACCGAGTCTGTAATACCTACATGTTTCAAGCAGACCACCATAGTCCCTGTGCCTAAGAAAGCAAAGGTAACCTGCCTAAATGATTAGCGCCCCATGGCACTCGGTAAACATGAAGTGCTTTGAAAGGTTGGTCATGGGTCACATCAACAGCATCCTCCCGGACACCCTAGACCCACTCCATTTCGCATACTGCCCCAACAGATCCACAGATGACACAATCTCAATCGCACTCCACACTGCCCTTTCTCACCTGGGCAAAAGGAACACCTATGTGAGAATGCTGTTCATTGACTACAGCTCAGCGTTCAACACCATAGTGCCCACAAAGCTCATCACTAAGCTACAGACTTTGGGACTAAACACCTCCCTCTGCAACTGGATTCTGGACCTAAGAGAAGGTAACAACACGTCTACCACGCTGATCCTTTACACTGGTGCCCCTCAGTGGTCTGTACTTAGTCCCCTCCTTTACTCCCTGTACATCCACGACTGCATGGCCAAACTTTACTCCAACACCATCATTAAGTTTGCTGACGACACAACAGTGGTTGGCCTGATCACTGACAACGATCAGACGGCCTATAGGGAGGAGATTAGAGAACTAGCAGTGTGGTGCCAGGACAACAACCTCTCCCTCAATGTGAGCAAGACTAAGGAGCTGATCGTGGACTACAGGAAAAGGCGGGCCGAACATGCCTCCATTAACATTGACGGGGCTGTAGTGGAGCGAGTCGAGAGTTTCAAGTTCCTTGGTGTCCACATCACCAACGAACTGTCATGGTACAAACATACCAAGACAGTCATGAAGAGGGCACGACAAAACCTTTTCCACTCAGGAGACTGAAAAGATTTGTTATCGGTCCCCAGATTCTCAAAGGTTCTACAGCTGCGCCATCGAGTGCAACCTGACCGGTTGAATCACCGTCTGGTATGGCAATTGCTCGGAATCTGACCATAAGGCGCAACAGAGGGTAGTGCGAACGGCCCAGTATATCACTGGGGCCAAGCTTCCTGCCATCCAGGACTTATACAATAGGCAATGTCAGAGGAAAGCCCATAAAATTCAGTCACCCAAGTTATAGACTGTTTTCTCTGCTACCGCATGGCAAGCGGTACCGGTACACCAAGTCTAGGACCAAAAGGCTCCTCAACAGCTTCTACACCCAAGCCATAAGACTGCTGAACAATTAATCAAATTGCCGCTTACATTGACCCCCCTTCCTTTTTGTACACTGCTGCTACTCGCTGTTTATTATCTATGCATAGGCACTTCACCCCCACCTACATGTACAAATTACCTCAACTAACCTGTACCCCCGCACACTGACTCTGTACAGGTGCCCCCTGTATATAGCCTCAATATTGTTATTCTTATTGTGTTTCTTTTTATTTTAGTCTACTTGGTAAATATTTTCTTAACTCTCCTTGAAATGCACTGTTGGTTAAGGGCTTGTAAGTAAGCATTTCACGGTCAAGTCTACACTGGTTGTATTTGACGCATGAAACAAAATTTGATTTGATTTAATCTAACAGTTACTGAATGCCTTGATGCCTGGCTGTCTGCTTTATATAGCAAGCCCCATCCACGTGACTGACTGTCTGTAGGAGCAATCCACTTTAGTGAACGGGATGGTGTACCCAATAATCTGTCCAGTGAATGTATTTGATATCTTTTCCATGATCTTTGACATGTCTTTCAAATTATAATTTGTTGTTATTTTATTGAGCAGAGAGTAGGAGAATAGAAAGGAGGAGGATTGAACTAGCAGTGTATTGTATGGTACTCAGCAAATTGGCCAGTTTTACTAGTGTTGATTTTTCAGTGTAACATTTTTATTGTTGATTCAGTAGTTAAATTCACACTTAGCAGTGTAAAATAACCCCAGTGAACACTAGAGTTGAGTGTGATTGTGTAATTTTTACTCTGTGTCGAGTAAAACACTCAAAACCCCACCCATCATAATTTCCCAGCATGCGCTATTGCAGGTTGATTTTCAGAGTTGATTTGCTTCAATATTTGTGTTTTTGCATTTATTGGTTGATTAAACTGTTACCAAACATAAATGACAGACATTATTCTAAACTAAACCAATCTGTTAGTAGGTGGACTTATTGTACCTGTGATTGAGATGGTTGTTCCAGTTTAAATGAGTCTCATTAATCATTAATCTTCTCTACCCTGGTAGTCATTCTGAATGTGGGTTGCGGGTGATTGAAAGTGGCAATTGTTGTACGGCCTAACTCTTTATTCCAATAGCGATAACACATCCCTTTTATAAGCCAGCATAACCCGGAGTCTTCTGATACAACTGTGCTAGTGTATAATTAGGCCCTCAAAGAAAAGCCTTATGATACACACTGAACAAAAATATAAACGCAATGTTTCATTAGCTGAAATAAAAGATCCCAGAAATGTTATACATGCACAAAAAGCTTATTTCTCTCAATTTATGTGCACAAATTTGTTTACATCCCTGTTAGTGAGCATTTCTAGTCTGCCAAGAAAATCCATCTACCTGACAGGTGTGGCATGTAAAGAAGCGGATTAAACAGCATGATCATTACACAGGTGCATCTTGTGCTGAGGATACTAAAAGGCCACTGTGAAATGTACAGTGCCACAGATGTCTCAAGTTCTGACTGCGGGAATGTCCACCAGAGTTGATGCCAGAGAATTGAATGTTAATTTCTCTACCCTAAGCCACCTCCAACATTGTTTTAGAGAATTTGTCAGTACATCCAAATGCAGACCACATGTATGGTGACGTGTGGGTGAGCGGTTTGCTGTGCCCCATGGTGGCGGTGGGGTATGGTATGGGCAGGCAGGCATAAGCTACAGACAATGAACACAATTGCATTTTATCGATTATATTTATCGTGACGAGATCCTGAGGCACACTATTGTGCCATACATCCACCGCTATCACCTCAAGTTTCAGTATGATAATGCACTGTGCCCTGTCACAAGGATCTGTACACAATTCCTGGAAGGTGAAAATGTCCCAGTTCTTCCACGGCCTGCATACTCACCAGAAATGTCACCCATTGATCATTTTTATTTTTTATTTAACAAGGCAAGTCAGTTAAGAACAAATTCTTATTTACAATGATGGCCTAGCATGTTTGAAAAGCTCTGGATAAACGTATATGACAGCGTGTTCCAGTTCCCACCAATATCCAGCAACTTTGCACAGCCATTGAAGAGGAGTGGGACAACATTCCACAGGCCAAGATCAGCAGCCTGATCAACTTTATGCGAAGGAGATGCGTCATGCTGAATGAGGCAAATGGTGGTCGCACAAGATACCGACTAGTTTTCTGATCCACGCCCCTACCTTTTTTTAAGGTATCTGTGACCAACTGATGCATGTCTGTAATTCCAGTCATGTGAAATCCATAGATTAGGGCCTAATGAATGTATTTCAATTGACTGATTTCCTTCTATGAACTGAACTCAGTAAAATCTTTGAAATTGTTGCATGTTGCGTTTATATTTTTTGATTAGTATATGCAATGTATTGTCACAAAGAGTTTAATTTTGAAGTCTAATAAGGCTGGTGGAACCGTTCATAATAGGTTATAGGAAGGACCCTTTAAAGATTGAAGGGTTCTCGCTTGAACGGCTCATAGAGGGTTCAAGGAAGTACCGTAAGAGCCTCTTCACACTTACTATTGTAAAAGTACCGTTGACTACACATTTGACTCAAATACTCCACGTCTCGACCGCTACCTCTGGAGGTATTGAACAACAGTTGCCCCCCCTTGAAGCACGGCAGCCAACAGCTCCTACAGTATGAATGTTAATAGCAGAACAATGTTTTTGAGAACAGCTGAAATGTATCCACATGTTCCTAATATTGGAGACTTGTTTTATTGAGTTTAATTTGAAATGTCAGTAAAAGCCAGTTACATTCTGAAATTGTCATAGTAGCTGCCATCTGCACTGACCCACGCAAAACTATGGAAGCTCATCCCCCACCACCAAAAACATGTCGAAGGTGTACAAAAGGATATGTTTTTTCATTCATAACATAACATTCATAACATAACATTCATAACATAACATTCATAACATTTCAGAGGTGGCACTGCAGGTTGTTGAGTGGTGTATGTGTGTGTGTGTGTTTTGGGGGGGGGATTGTTTTCCTGGGGCCCAGAGTTTTTCCTGAACTGGTAGTAGGCTAACCTAACCAACTCTGGACCCTATTTGTAGCGAATTATATAATAATAAATGGCTATTATTTTTCAAATCAGGTCATACGGTTAAAAAAAAATCCTGGAAAAACTCCTGGCCCAGATAGGATGAAACATTAAAACCCTTTTCACAGACAAAGAGAAAACAACTGTGATTGGACAAAAATTAATAGGGCTGATCTCACTGTATGCAGGGTTGCATCGTGTAGGCCTTTGCATCTGTAATTAAAAAGATACTCATACAGTATGTCATCGCTACTGTGTTGATTGATTAATTCCAATCAAACATTTTGGATTAAAAAGGCCTAGGTAGCTTACCTACCTGAAGTGTGAATATTAACCAAATGTGATCACATTCCAATGTTCTCAGAACACAACTAAATGGGCCTATTTTAGGCTCTAAAATACATAGCTTAGGCTACAAAAACATGATGTCATGTTTCGCAAGGACAGGCCCAGATGGAATCAGAGCACACGGGCTTCTCTTGGCTACCTGCAGCTGTGGTTGTTCTCAGTCGGCTACAGTTGATCAGACAGAAGCACAGACTAGTTGTTCACATTGACAAATCATTAGACATGATATTTTAGTACATTTTTTTGGTGGCAGGTATGAGCTTCCATATAAAACAGCTCATGGTGAATTCAGTTATACCCACGTTTTCAGTCACAATTTGCTTTTATCACGTTTATCATGTAATGATTTTTATTATATTGATAAAACTGAAGACTGATTTGTTGTAATATTGTAATGTAGACCTACTGTACTTTTATATTCGTACATAATAGGATACATTTTTCTAGGGTTAATTGTTCATTTTGGATAGGCTAACATTGATGAAGAAATGCTGTTATAACAACTCTTTGCTTGTGCTTTAAGCTAAAATGTAATGAATGTAGTCTACAAACGAGAAAATAAACCTTTTAATTGTCTACACATGTGAATTGTTGCATTATTCAATCATGTAAAATGTTTTAGAAGAAACATTTTTGTCATTCTGGAATAGTTTGTGCTTACTGGCTAGTCGCTACTGTGGTCTTTACGGTCAATTTGAGCTGCAGACCAAGAATGTCATATTGCCAGCCACAACAAAAGGTAAGTCAAGGATGTAATGTGAATTGAAAAGTAGAATTCTCTTTTACCTCAGACTCTCCTTCATATCTCGTAGTGTAGATAGGGACTTAGAGGATAAAAGAGTTCTTGGTAGAACCCATCGTAGAGAGTTCTAGGTAGAACCATTTATATGGGGTTCTATGAAGAACCCTACGTAGATGGTTCTACACAGAAAATTGGCCAGTGTACATTTGTTATGAGAATTATGTTCTCAATGTTCATAAACCCAATTCAATTTACTACTCAGCCTGATGCCCAGAATTTGTAAGAAACTGGTTGAAATGAATCAGACGGAGGCCCAGCTACGATAGTCAGAAAGTTTATTTACAAGAGCGCTGGTCTGTTGTACAAAACTATTCATTTTATACTGGCTTCCCAGCCGACAAAGATTAGGGGAATATGTGAGACTTACTCCCCATCCTCCCTCAAGATAGGGAGACCCTGGGAAGTACTCTCAGTGGCCCCAGCCACGGTCGGTACCGAATCTTGCTCAGACAGTCTGTTTTTAAGATACTATAATAGACATAAACTACACACACGGATATATAATTCTACTGACTAAAACCACACACATCATTAGAATAATCTCATGATTCTAATCATTTTCATCACGCGTCTTATCAATTTCATGCGATCATATGGTTTCAGGGTGGAATATTCTAATCATTCATATGAACATATAAAATCCATTATCAACATTTTTAAGTGTAACATTTTCAGTGTTGTTTCAGCAGTTAAATTCACTCTGTTAGAGTGAATTAACATTCAGTGGTGTAAAATAACCC
Organism: Oncorhynchus tshawytscha; assembly: GCF_018296145.1. NCBI lineage: Eukaryota > Metazoa > Chordata > Actinopteri > Salmoniformes > Salmonidae > Oncorhynchus > Oncorhynchus tshawytscha. The sequence goes on along the minus strand of NC_056429.1, from coordinate 79,803,642 downwards.
CAGTATTGGTGTTAATAACTAGAGTTATTGTTTTACACTGTGGAGAGTTAGAGCCCCATCAAAACCACAACCATCATTATTATATTTCCCAGCATGTTATGCAGGAAGATTTTTTTTGTATATTGTTTTTAATATCTGGATTTTTGCATGTACATTGACTAATTGATTAATCTTATGCGACACAAAGATAAATAGCATACATTTTTCTAAACTAATCCAATCAATTATTTAGATTTGTTGCACCCATTACTGAAATGGTTGTTCTGGTTTAAATATTTTATTTAGTCTCCAATAATAGAGTTACTGATGTTGGTAGTTGTTGTGAATGAAGGTTGCATAATGACTAAAAATTCCCACTGTTGGCTATTGTAACTCTGTCTGGATTTTGAAAGGAATTGCATATTTATTAAAAAATATATATTTCACCTTTATTTAACCAGGTAGGCCAGTTGAGAACAAGTTCTCATTTGAAACTGCGACCTGGCCAAGATAAAGCAAGCAGTGCGACAAAAACAACAACACAGAGTTAAACATGGGATAAAAAAACATACAGCCAATAACACAATAGAAAAATATGTGTACAGTGTGTGCAAATGTAGTAAGATTAGGGAGGTAAGGAAATAAATATGCCATAGTGGCGAAATAATTACAGTTTAGCATTAACACTGGAGTGATAGATGTGCAGATGATGATGTGCAAGTAGAGATACTGGGGTGCAAAAGAGCAACAAATAAAAATAAATAACAATATGGGGATGAGGTAGTTGGGTGTGCTATTTACAGATGGGCTGTGTACAGGTACAGTGATCAGTAAGCTGCTCTGACAGCTGATGCTTAAAGTTAGAGAGGGAGATACAAGTCTCCAGCTTCAGTGATTTTTGCAATTCATTCCAGTCATTGGCAGCAGAGAACTGGAATGAAAGGCGGCCAAATGAGGTGTTGGCTTTGGGGATGACCAGTGAAATATACATGCTGGAGAACGTGCTATGGGTGGGTGTTGCTATGGTGACCAGTGAGCTGAGATAAGGCGGGGCTTTACCTAGCAAAGACTCATAGATGACCTGTAGCCAGTGGGTTTGGCAACGAATATGAAGCGAGGGCCAGCCAACGAAAGCATACAGGTCACAGTGGTGTAGGGGGCTTTGGTGACAAAACGGTTGCGGGCAGCAATCGGTTGAAGAGTATGCATTTAGTTTTCCTAACATTTAAAAGCAGTTGGAGTGTTGTATGGCATTGAAGCTTGTTTGGGGGTTTGTTAATACAGTGTCCAAAGAAAGGCCAGATGTATACAAAATGATGTTGTCTGCATAGAGGTGGATCAGAGAGTCACCAGTAGCAAGAGCGACATCATTGATGTAAACAGAGAAAAGAGTCGGCCCGAGATTTGAACCCTGTGGCACCCCTATAGAGACTGCCAGAGGTCCGGAAAATAGGCCCTCCGATTTGACACACTGAACTCTATCTGAGAAGTAGTTGGTGAACCAGACGAGGCAGTCATTTGAGAAACCAAGGCTATTGAATCTGCCGATAAGAATGCGGTGAATGACAGAGTCGAAAGTCTTGGCCAGGTCGAACAAGACGTCTGCACAGTACTGTCTTTAATCCATGACGGTTATGATATCATTTAGGACCTTGAGCGTGGCTGAGGTGCACCCATGACCGGCTCGGAAACCAGATTGCATAGTGGAGAAGGTACGGTGGGATTCGAAATGGTCGGTGATCTCTTTGTTCACTTGGCTTTCGAAGATTTTAGAAAGGCAGGGCAGGATGGATATAGGTCATTAACAGTTTGGGTCTACAGTGTCTCCCCCTTTGAGGAGGGGGATGACCGCGGCAGCTTTCCAATCTTTGGGGATCTCCGATGATACGAAAGAGGGGTTGAACAGGTTAGTAATATGGGTTGCAACCATTTCAGCTGATAATTTTAGAGACAGAGGGTGCAGATTGTCTAGCCCAACTGATTTGTAGGGGTCCAGATTTTGCATCTCTTTCAGAACATCAGCTGTCTGGATTTGGGTGAAGGAGAAGGGGGGGGGGGACTTGGGCAAGTTTCTGCAGCGGGTGCAGAGCTGTTGGCTGGGGTAGGGGTAGCCAGGTGGAAAGCATGGCCAGCCATAGAAAAATGCTTCTTGAAATGATCGATTATCGTGGATTTATCATTGGTGACAGTGTTTCCTAGCCTGCAGTGGACAACTGGGAGGAGGTGCCCTTATTCTTCATGGACTTCACAGTGTCCCAAAACTTTTTGAAATTAGTACTACAGGATGCAAATTTCTGTTTGAAAAAGCTAGCCTTAGCTTTAATAACTGTGTTTTCTTGGTTCCCGACTTCCCTGAAAAGTAGCTTATTGCGGGGGCTGTTCTATGCTAATGCGGTACTCCACAGAATGTTTTTCTGCTGGTCAAGGGCAGTCAAGTCTGGGGTGAACCAACATATCACTTCACCTGTCAGCATAATGTGGCTTGTAATGTGTGACCAACTGGCTTGTTTCAATCTTATGTAGCAACATTTTTAATTATGTTTTTACGTTGGATAAAAGTAGAGACTAAGAGCTACAAAATTGTATATCATACACTAGTGTTGAGCAACAATGGGAAACTGATTCTGTTTTGAAAGTTAATGAACTTGTAACCCCACTTTTGGAGTCTTTTGTTTAGACTGTACTATACAAAGGTAAACATAACCCTATATGGTTCTACTTAGCACTTTTTTAAGAGTGTAGGAGGATCATTTAAGAGCTACTCCAATGAGGACCATGTCTTCAGAGCTGACTTTCAGCCACGCCAAGAGTCTAGGGTGCATGGGCATGTGTGTGCAGGTTACAAACCACTAAACATCACTATTCTCTAAATTACAGCCACAAGTAAGCAATATACAGTAGCAGTCAAAAGTTTGGACAACAACTCATTCAATTGTTTTTCTTTATTTGTATTATTTTATACATTGTAGAATAATAGTGAAGACATTAAAACTATGAAATAACATATGGCATCATGTAGTAACCAAAAAAGTGTTAAAAAAATCAAAATATATTTTACATTTTAGATTCTTTAAAGTAGCCACCCTTTGACTTGATGATAGCTTTGCACACGCTTGGCATTCTCTCAACCAGCTTCACCTGGAATGATATTACAACAGTCTTGAAGAAGTTCCCACATATGCTGAGCACTTTTTGGCTGCTTTTCCTTCACTCTGCAGTCCAACTCATCCCAAACCATCTCAATTGGGGTGAGGCTAGGTCATCTGGCGGAGGCCCGGTCTTCTGATGCAGCACTCCATCGCTCTCCTTCTTGGTCAAATAGCCCTTACACAGCCTGTTGAAATACAAATAATAGGACCTAGTCCAACTAAGCGCAAACAAGATGGGATTGTGTATCACTGCAGAACGCTGTGGTAGCCATGCTGGTTGAGTGTGCCTCGAATTCTAAATAAATCACTGACAGTGTCACCAGCAAAGCACGCCTACACCATCACACCTCCTCCTCCATGCTTCACGGTGGTAACCACACATGCGGAGAGCATCTGTTCACCTACTCTGCATCTCACAAAGACACAGCGGTTGGAACCAAAAACATTGAATTTGTACTCATCAGACCAAATTACAGATTTCCACCGGTCTTCTTCTTATTGGCATCATTTAGTAGTAGTTTAAATTAAACCATGAAGGCCTGATTCATGCAGTCTCTGAACAGTAGATGATGTGATGTGTCTGTTACTTGAACTCTGAAATATTTATTTGGGCTGCATTTTCTGAGGCTGTTAACTCTAATGAACTTATCCTCTGCAGCAGAGGTAACTCTGGGTCTTCCTTTCCTGTGGCGGTCCTCATGTTTCATCATAGTGCTTGATGGTTTTTGCGACTGCACTTTCAAAGTTCTTGAAATTATACATATTGAGTGACCTTAATTTCTTAAAGTAATGACAGACTTTCATTTCTCTTTGCTTATTTGAGCTGTTCTTGACGTAATATAGACTTGGTCTTTTACCAAATAGGGCTATCTTCTGTATACCACCCCTACCTTTTCAGAACACAACTGATTGGCTCAAATTAAAGAAGGAAAGAAATTCATTCTACAAATGAACTTTTAACAAGGCACACTTGTTAATTGAAATGCGTTCCAGGTGACTACCTCATGAAGCTGGTTGAGAGAATGCCAAGAGTGTGCAAAGCTGTCATCAAAGCAAAGTGTGCCTACTTTGAAGAATCTCAAATACAAAATATGTTTTGATTTGTTTAACCCTTTTTTGGTTACCACATGATTCCATATGTTATTTCATAGTTTTGATGTCTTCACTGTAATTCTACAATGTTTAAAATAGTAAAATAAAGAAAATACCCTGGAATGAGTCGCTGTCCAAACCTTTGACTGGAACTGTATCTTAAACCCCACAGAAGACAGGTGTGTGTGTGTGTGTGTGTGTGTGTGTGTGTGTGTGTGTGTGTGTGTGTGTGTGTGTGTGTGTGTGTGTGCAATTTAATTTAATTTAATCTGGTAAAGGGGACAATTATTTCTAATGGGGATAGAGCTTGATGTGTTTGTGCATGATAATTCAAGCCATGCCGGTCCGACGTTTTCACACTTTGATAAAAGCCTTGGTGTAATGTGGGCCCTGGTGACAATCTTTTTATTTACTGGCTGCAGATAAAACCATTAATTCATGGTAATTAACGACCGTGGGAGCCTGGGGCCAGGGACAGCAGCATCCGTCGGGACGAGGAGACATTCGTCACAATTAAAACACACACAAACACACTCTTATACACACACACATTCTCACAGATTAACAACAGCCTTCCTCCATGGGGCAAGAGACATGACACAGCACGGCACAGTGAATAATGCTTAATGACGCTGGATGAAGATTTTGCCCCTATAAGCACAGATCTGGAACCAGTTTACTTGACTTTAATCCTAACCTTCAGCAAGATAAGATACAATGCAGAAACTGACCTCTGAGATCAGGAGTTAGAACTTCGTGTGGAGTGAGTTTACCATGGAGCCCGTAGTGCTCCTGTCAAAAGTAATGTATTTGGAATACATGCCTACGCAATAAAACATGTGGGTTCCTCAAGGGTTCTTTGGGAAGGGTGATGGTTATATGTAGAACGATAATGTTTCAAAGAACCCTTGGCTCTTTACAGTTCCCTGAAGTGTTTTGTTGTTCCTCTTTTAGTGATAATTCAAATGTAGGGGAGGCAGCTTATTAGAATTTTGGGGTGTGGTTTGTGTACAGCTTTTTGTGCAACTGTGAGTGAGAGTGTCATTACAGTTTATCTAACGTGTTGTGTTATGCTTCTGTATATTTAAATATGGATGATAACAGCGTCTTGTCCTTGTGTCACTTGATAACATTTGAGTAAATCAGTCAGTGGTTTTTCAGTTGTTTTCAGGGTACCCAGCTGTAGCTCACTTCATTGAACTTTTGGGTTAGTTCTTCCTTACACGGTTAGAACCAGAGTTTTTTTTTTACTACACTGTGAAAAATTGTCCCAGCTACTGGTTGCAGTGAAAATATAGTAAATATCCAAAAAGGTACTTTTTTTTCTCATGTGGATTAAGGTATTATTTATGTAAGGGACAGTATCCTAATGTATTCTGATTCAAAAGATGAGAATAGACATGTAATTTGTCCCTCTGGGGGAATCCTTAGGGTGTTTTTCCTAGCCACCGTGCTTCTACACCTGCATTGCTTGATGTTTGAGGTTTTAGGCTGGGTTTCTGTACAGCACTTTGTGACATCGGCTGATGTAAAAAGGGCTTTATAAATACATTTGATTGATTGATTACCTTCTCACAAGGAACCCTATTTTTTGCCCCTGTAAGGGGAACACAATTGGGTTCTATGCCAGAACCCTCTGGTTCCAGGTAGAACCATTTACCTTTTACTCACTTAGCAGACACTCTTATCCAGAGTGACTTATATGAGCAATTAGGGAGAAGTGCCTTGCTTAAGAACACATTGACAGATTTTTCACCTAGTCAGCTCTGGGATTCAAACCAGCAATCTTTCAATTTCTGTTCCAACACTCTTAACCACTAGGCTATCTCCCACCCAATGACAGGTTCTACAGTTATACATATAGGACACTTCAGATGTGCTTTTAGCACACTGTTACGTACTCACATGGTATGGTCTGTACCTTTCAGGTTACATGTGCACAAAATGTAGTATAATGGTAGTTTTTTAAATTCAATATAAGGTATAATCATTACTTTGAAACGTAGATGGGGCATTGTGCTGGGGACATTATCATATGTGTACCAAGTGTTGTACCAGTTTAAGTGGTTTTATTTAAACAGTTAAGGCAGTTAAGAACAAATTCTTATTTACAATGACAGCCTACAGGGAAACAGTGGGTTAACTGCCTTGTTCAGGCGCAGAACACCAGATTTTTAGCTTGTCAGCTCAGGCTTTTGATCCAGCAACCTTTTGGTTACTTGCCCAACGCTCTAACTGCTACCTTGCGCTCCTACCTGCTACCCCTAGTTATGTTGATAAAGGTTGAAAACCTAATAGCTCCACTCCTAGTTCTGTTATCTTTTTTAAAACTTGTGTGACAATCAAAAGCTGCACTGTTAAATGATGACTTTGCATTTTCCAGTAACTTAATGGCAATTTGTTAGCACAAAGTTCATGTTTATTCTTCAATAATTTACAGTCAGCTTGCTGCAAGTAGTTACTAATTATTAAGTTACAATAATTGAATGAACTAAATAATGCTAAATTCACAGCAACTCCAAGGCCTCTAACAGCCATGAAGCTACTGCAACATGCACAGTAACCTCATAACAGTGCAGCTCTTTAATGTCACATGCTCTTACAAAGATTGCCGAACAGACAATGTTAAATGAACATAACCATCAACCACTGCTACTGACGGTTGGCACAAATTCACACAATTCAGCAACATGTTGTTGTTTACCATACTTTTTTACAGTGTAGCATTCATGGCATAAAGGAAAACATAGTGGAGAGGGAAAGAACAGGATGGTTCTTCACAACCATCACAGCAGTAAAGCAGTAAAGAACCCTTCCTGAGCAGTAAAGAACCCTTCCTGAGCAGTAAAGAACCTTTCCTGAGCAGTAAAGAACCCTTCCTGAGCAGTAAAGAACCCTTCCTGAGCAGTAAATAACCCTGCCTGAGCAGTAAAGAACCCTTCTGAGCAGTAAAGAACCTTTCCTGAGCAGTAAAGAACCCTTCCTGAGCAGTAAAGAACCTTTCCTGAGCAGTAAATAACCTTTCCTGAGCAGTAAAGAACCTTTCCTGAGCAGTAAAGAACCTTTCCTGAGCAGTAAAGAACCTTTCCTGAGCAGTAAAGAACCCTTCCTGAGCAGTAAAGAACCCTTCCTGAGCAGTAAAGAACCCTTCCTGAGCAGTAAAGAACCCTTCCTGAGCAGTAAAGAACCCTTCCTGAGCAGTAAAGAACCCTTCCTGAGCAGTAAAGAACCCTTCCTGAGCAGTAAAGAACCTTTCCTGAGCAGTAAAGAACCCTTCCTGAGCAGTAAAGAACCCTTCCTGAGCAGTAAATAACCCTGCCTGAAGAATGGTTACACATATCACCCTCACCCCTGACAAAGAACCCCTCAAGAACCTTATTTTTGGTGTACAGATGGCTCCTGTCACACCAAACCAAGATCAAGCTCACAGTCTATAACAGACCCACAACTCTCTCTCTCTATCTCGCTCTGTTTCTATAATCGTTACATTATTCTCAGTTTCACAATTCATTCATGGGGAGTTTTGGGTTAGAGAGAGAGAGAGAGCAAGCGAGTAAGTCAGACCTCTGTAACTATTAACATATTTTTTTCCAACACAATTCGTTTTCTCATCCATCAGTTTCACGCAGCTGCCGGCTGGTTCTACTCAATCTCACTTTATTTTTCTGTATTTCACAGACGACATGAGTGTCATACTGCTTGGCACAGGTCTAAGGATGATTGAAAGAGAAAGAGAGAGAGAGAGCAACGCAGTTACAATTAAGTGACAAATTCGAGAGAGTCCTAGACAGACAGTTTAAGGGTGTGAGTTTTTCCATATTGGCCAACACTTCACTATACAGTGAAGTTCTCTCCCCCCTCTAGCGCTTCCCTCCCTTTCTCTCCCCCTCCTTTCTTTCTTTCTTTCTTTCTTTCTTTCTTTCTTTCATTCTTTCCCTTCCTCTCCCCCATTCCTTTCTCCCCCCATCCTCCTCTCCAGATGTATTAGAGTATGATCAGAGGTGTGGATCAGAGGTGTGGATCAGAGGTGTGGGTATTAATTACACTTGATGATTACATTAAAACAGCTCATTATACTGTATAGCCACTGGTGTACTACAGGGAGGCATTACACCAGTCAGTCTGTGTCTGGGTCTGGGTGGATGCGTGCGTTAACCTGGGAACGTACTATCACTATCTCAGTGTGTTTCAATCCTGGTCCTAGGGACCCACATGGGTGCACAATTTAGTTTATACCCTATCACTCACACACTTGATCCAACAAATCAACTCATCATCAAGCCTTTGATTTGAATCAGGTGTGTAAGTGCTTGGCCAAAAACAAAAGGACCAGGGCTGACAAACACGGATCTATCTCATTACATCTCTCAACTTCTGTATCTGATAGACCTCCCCTGCAGTGATAGCGTAAACAACTGCTTGACATTGTGCTATTTACCTGAAATGGTAAATACTATATGACTAACTACTGTAGCATGTGGCAATGTCTACGTGTAACTGCTGTGATGTAAACACTAACGCAGAATGTAACGTTTTTGGTTGCGTCCCAAATGGCACTCTACTCCCAATATAGTGCTCTACTTTTGACCAGAATGCTATGGGCCCTGGTCATAAGTAGGCATTAGGTGTTGTTTCTGTCTTGGTAATAAAGATACATGACAACGTAGCAGCTGCGAAGAAGAGAAGAAGAGAGCAGGCAGGGCGGTGAAAGTGCTGGGTCAGGAGGAATGAGATGCTCTGTATTATGATTTCCGATTGTGTGTGTGTTGTATTAAGCTGATCTGGATGCAGGGTGTAGCCCAATCACAGGCTCTGATTTATCTAACGTTTTCTAAACAGTTGACAAGGGAAAACAAATTCATGTGGGCATTTAAATAAGGTCCCCCGTATTGCCGCAACACACGCACCCTGTCAAGTTCCTGGAAGTGGGCTGGCCCTGCGGTGCAACTGGCTGCCATTAGGTTTATTAGAAATCCAATTTTGGAAAGGGAAGAAGGGAGGGAAGGAGGGAGGGAGAGAAAAGGGAGGGAAGGAGGGAGAGAGAGAAGAAGGGAGGGAAGGATAGAGTGAGGGAAGGAAAGAGTGGGATAAAAGACAGAGAAGGAAAAAGGGGGAATAACATGGGAGGGTTGTACAGAATGTGATAGACAGACTGATAGAGTAGACAAATATACCGTACAGAGGTAGAAATGATTAATGGGTTAAGGGGGTTAAAGCCTGATCAACACAATGACATTTGTTTTTTTTTCTCCACATGCTGCAGTAGTGGGATAAACTGGGCACATCACCCTGCACACAGTGAGTCCTTTTCTAGTTCACTAGAAATGTGTCAGCTTTTACAAAAGAGACAAGGGTGGGAAGGGATAGCACGGAGGCTGCATCGCGAGTGGAGGATGGATGAAAGGGAAAGAGATGGATGGCGAGAGAGAGAGATGAAGAGGGAGAGAAAGAAAGAGAGCTTGCTGTGGTTTAAAGCAGCATGGTTGTGGCGTGAACCTCTTATTAAAACAGACCCTGGGTTTCCAACCAAAGTTCTGTATGTGTGACTCGATTAATTTCCTGTATTTCAGAGGCACTTGTTCCTCTATTACAGAGGCACCTCTCCTGGTAAGTTCCTGGAATACTGCAGCTCTCTCTCTCTCACTATCCCTCATTCTTCCGTGTGTCCTTGTTCCACTTCTCGATCTCTCCTTTTCTCCCTCCTCCCTCTCCTTCCCTAACTCTTCCTCTCCTTCCCTAACTCTTCCTCTCCCTCTTTCTGTTCCCCCTCTCTCTGTATTCAGTGCGTGTACCAGTGATGAAGGACCATCATATTGTGTGGATGACACGTGCAACAGGATAGCCATCTTATCATTGCAACACAGACTCTTGTAATACACAAAAGGACCATATTTTTCTCCTCAACTCTCTCTTTCTCTATCCTGTTGTCATGCGCTCAACTGCTCTGTCCACTTTTCTCATTTGTTCTCATTCCTTCTAAACATTCAATCTTACCCTTCCTCACCTTTTCTTGAATCGCAGAGTATAACCTGTATTATACTCTAACATCCATCGCGGTGTGTGGTTATTTGGTACCTCCTCTCTTCCCCCTCTATCCAATTATTTGTTTGCTGAATCACTCATTTTCTAGATCTCCCTGTCACACACGTAAACCTAACCCTAATTCCAAACTTAGCTCTAAAACTAACCTTAATTCTAACCTTAACCTTAAAACCACTAGAAAAAGCATTTGACCTTGTGGCGACTAACAAAATGTATCCAGTTGGTCACATTTTCATTCGTTTACTATTCTTGTGGGGACTTCTGGTCCGCCCATACAGAGCCGAACGCGACTGCTGTGAGCAAGAGAGAGAGAGGCGACAACGAACAACAGGTAGGCTGTTACTTCATATTCTGAATGGAGTTGTTTGTAACTGTAGTACGAGAAAGCACAGGCAGCCTCATTTAGCCTAGCTAACTAGCTAGCTTAACTAGCTTCTTCCGGTTTGATGCAGTCAAGACAGGTATCTACTACGTAATCCTATTGGATGATATATAATTTATGGCAGGGTAACTCACTCACACTCACTGTAACCTACACACACAGCATGGCCCTTGCTGGAGTGTCACCTCTTTTCACCATCGTGCTCTGGTTAATAGAGTAGCTTAAAACAACACACATCCAGTTGTATAATCCTGCCTATGCCGTGTTACACCAGCACCAGCACCACACGTACACAAACCCACCCACCCACGCACCCACACACGCATGCATGTTCTTGCTCCAGTATACCTAAGGGATGTTGTGTCCTTTGTTCTCCTATGTGATTGGTGTCCTGCCCTGTACAACCTGACTTTGTTTGCCTCCCAAATGGCACCATATTCTCTACATAATGCCTTATAGGCCCTGGTCAAAAGTAGTGCACTACCTATGGAATAGGGTGCCAATTAGGATGCAACTCCTGACTCACAGTCTTAATCACCAATCATCTGGTAATTACGCCCCTCACACACTAATTAATGAGACATGCCCCGCCTCCGCCCCGCAAAAAAAACACACACACACACAGTAGTTAGTGGGACATGCCCTGAGGATTAATCTGAGACAGACAGACAGACAGACAGACAGACAGACAGACAGACAGACAGACAGACAGACAGACAGACAGACAGACAGACAGACAGACAGACAGACAGACAGACAGACAGACAGACAGACAGACAGACAGACAGACAGACAGACAGACAGACAGACAGACAGACAGACAGACAGACAGACAGACAGACAGACACAGATAGGACACTGCAGCTGACCCCTCTCGTCATCACACACTGATAATGAAACAATCAGTCTGCACACACATGCACATCGTGTTCTATGTGATTCATTTTTTCTCTCAATACATATAGCGAACCCATCACCATATAATGGGTGGAGTGAGAGAGGAGTAAGAGAGGAGTGGGAGAGGGAGAATGAGAGGGGTGGGAGAAAGAGATACAGGACTGGTAGAGGAGAGGTAGAAGGAGGGACACAGCTAGCAGAGGAGAGGAGAGGAGAGAGGGAGAGAGAGGTAACAGCTTGTTTCTCTGTGACAGGTACACGGGGATCAGCCTTAGCAGGTGTTTAGCCAACATGGACTTACAACAACCTAGTAATGAGGGAGACAGCCACAGGACAGATGGAGGGAGGGAGAAAGAGACAGAGGGGTGAAAGAGCGACATACACTGTAAAACCAAGTGTTTTAAATGCGCCAAGGAATTTAGAATTTAAATGAGAACGTGTCACAGTATTTAGATTGTAAACTCCAGAACATGTTTATTCACTTGACACTTTTTAAACACATGAACATGTTTTTTCAGCACATGGCGTTTAGGTATTAAACAAACACTGGGTGTGTTGTTTCTACACTGTAAAGTGTAAAGCTGGATTTGTATAATTCCCAGCATGCCTTTTGAGTGAATGTGAGAGATACCTACCCAAGACTGTGTTTGTTAGTGAGAGAGATATGGTTTTTGCATTCAGCAACTTTCAAGCCTTCTCCCAGTGACTGCCTAATTGAAAGTAAATCAAGAACCCTTCGAGGCCATGTATTTGCGTTTCATAATGTGTTTAGTTATGGTTTAGTTTTACTTGACGTTGTGTTCTGAAAATGCTGGGTCATGGGCCACATCAGACCTGCATGTCGACAGTTTCAAGTTCTTGGTGTCCACATCACCAACAAACTATCATGGTCCAAATGCGTCGTGAAGAGGGCACGACAACACCTTTTCACCCTCAGGAGACTGAAAAGATCTGGCATGGGTCCCCAGATCCTCAAAGTTCTACAGCTGCAATGTCAAGAGCAAATTTGGCGAAACACAAAGCAACTCAGACAACACTGAAATTGCATCAATTATATCTCATTTTTGATTTTATTCTGTTTAGCATTTCTCTTGGGATGCGGTTCACAGGGGCACTGATAGATGTGTGGAGTTTTGCATGACCGTCCCTCCAGCCCTTTTGATCCATGCTGGCTGAAGACCTAGCTAGCCAGTAACTAGCCAACACCAGACACAGATGATAGGATAAACATATATGTATCTTTGCCATGAATGAACAGGGTAAACATTTAATTATATTAGCTGACACTCTACAGTCAAATTTTGGCACAAGTAGAGTATCTATCAAGCTATTTAAACCACGCCCCTCCGCAAACACACCTTCTCTGATGTTGGTTAGAACTTTTTAAGGCAGAACTTATTTAAATTAGGTTAGAGAACATCATGTTACCATTAAAATGAGAGTTAAGGTGATGTCACTTTTCCCCCTTAATAATGAATCCAAGTGTTTGACAAAGGAAGGGGACCAGTAGCTTTATCATCGAACTTCATCAATGTAGAAGTAACAGTCATTTTTCTGGTTTCCTTCAAATATCATACAATTTAAACATCTTAATCCATTTTAAACTAGAACAACCATCTGATTAATGATTACACATGTTTATCAAATCAAATCAAATGTTATTTGTCACATACACATGGTTAGCAGATGTTAATGCGAGTGTAGCGAAATGCTTGTGCTTTTAGTTCCGACAATGCAGTAATAACCAACAAGTAATCTAACTAACAATTCCAAAACTACTGTCTTATACACAGTGTAAGGGGATAAAGAATATGTACATAAGGATATATTAATGAGTGATGGTACAGAGCAGCATAGGCAAGATACAGTAGATGATATCGAGTACAGTATATACATATGAGATGAGTATGTAAACCAAGTGGCATAGTTAAAGTGGCTAGTGATACATGTATTACATAAGGATGCAGTTGATGATATAGAGTACAGTATATACGTATGCATATGAGATGAATAATGTAGGGTAAGTAACATTATATAAGGTAGCATTGTTTAAAGTGGCTAGTGATATATTTACATCATTTCCCATCAATTCCCATTATTAAAGTGGCTGGAGTTGAGTCAGTGTCAGTGTCAGTGTGTTGGCAGCAGCCACTCAATGTTAGTGGTGGCTGTTTAACAGTCTGATGGCCTTGAGATAGAAGCTGTTTTTCAGTCTCTCGGTCCCAGCTTTGATGCACCTGTACTGACCTCGCCTTCTGGATGATAGCGGGGTGAACAGGCAGTGGCTCGGGTGGTTGATGTCCTTGATGATCTTTATGGCCTTCCTGTAACATCGGGTGGTGTAGGTGTCCTGGAGGGCAGGTAGTTTGCCCCCGGTGATGCGTTGTGCAGACCTCACTACCCTCTGGAGAGCCTTACGGTTGTGGGCGGAGCAGTTGCCGTACCAGGCGGTGATACAGCCCGCCAGGATGCTCTCGATTGTGCATCTGTAGAAGTTTGTGAGTGCTTTTGGTGACAAGCCGAATTTCTTCAGCCTCCTGAGGTTGAAGAGGCGCTGCTGCGCCTTCTTCACGATGCTGTCTGTGTGAGTGGACCAATTCAGTTTGTCTGTGATGTGTATGCCGAGGAACTTAAAACTTGCTACCCTCTCCACTACTGTTCCATCGATGTGGATAGGGGGGTGTTCCCTCTGCTGTTTCCTGAAGTCCACAATCATCTCCTTAGTTTTGTTGACGTTGAGTGTGAGGTTATTTTCCTGACACCACACTCCGAGGGCCCTCACCTCCTCCCTGTTTATCGACTAACATTTCCTGTTCAGTAGTGATGAAATGTAGATAAGGTGACAGACATTCCTAACACTGAACATCTGAATAAAAGGCATGGAAAGTCACATCAATTTCTAATCACTAAATTTACTTTAAACAGGACAATGGGAAAGTAAGCACTAGTAATTAATATCTGTATTTATCAAAGATGGGGGGCGATAGTGAGAACACTGGGTGGCATACTTACCTTTTTTTTTAAATTAAAGCTAATTATTGCTGTGTTCACATCTATTAATAATTTCAAGAAATAGTGGACCTAATTGATTCAACATTTTGAAATAGACTTCAGAAAGAATACCTTCCCATTCTGGTGATTTGCCTTTATTCATTCTATCCAATGCCCTTTTGAGTTACTGAGAGAGATTTGGGCTCCCAGCTAGGTGGCTTCCTCTGTTGAGAGAAGAGGAGTTCTTACTTATTTTAGAAAGGACTTAGTCTGGCTTTACAATCAGAGGTGTACAGTTCTTTATAGAAGCAGAATAATATTGTATTGATTCATTTGGGTTCTGATAGTAATTCCCCTGTTACAGATTCAATAGTTGCTTTTTTCAGATAATTGATAATTACTGTGTAGCTTGTTGGCCAGTAAACAACTGTGACGAATACAATGGAAGTAATGGTTGAGTCTTAATCGATGGATGGTATATTCTGCTCTCTGTCTTATCAATAAAGCAGCCCTTTCCTGCAGTTAAATGAGCTAGTGGCATCATTATTATATTATAGCCGGTGTTTCTATGTCAAACAGTTTTCTTATATGTCAGTCTTCTGTGATGTGTGTGTGTATAGTGTATTATTGGGATGGGGGAAAAAATGACCCGGATTTAGCCCACTGCAGTAAAAGGTTAAGTTCTGTCTTGACGTTGGAAAGAGTAATAGCTACCTGGTCTCAAAAAAAGTGTTTGTTTAGAATGTTTTAACACAATAAACAACATTTCCAATCCTGATATGTTTAAATTGTGATTAATTCAACCCAGATGCAAATGCAGTTGCATTATTTTTATAAAACCTTTAGTGGCATCCCATAGAACCTGGGGGTCATCGACTAAATTTGTATTGATCATTATGAATTAATTTAGTTACATTTCAAATTGGTCACATAATGTATGATTTTGCTGTAGTGAAATGTTCAAACGCTCACTTGTGGCTCTTTTAGGAGATTCGGACATTTGAAATTGGCAGTAGTAAGCGTGGTGATCTGTCACGGCTGTGTGGAGAGACGGACCAGGTGCAGCGTGCCATGAGTTCCACATCTTCATTTCTTTGTGAAACTTACAAAACAAAACAAAAAGGAAACAAACAACTAACCGTAACATAAGAGGTGCAAACAGGCTCAAAACAAGATCCCACAAAGCACAGTGAGGAAATGGCTGCCTAAATATGATCCCCAGTCAGAGACAAGGATAAACAGCTGCCTCAGATTGGGAACCATACCAGGCCAACATAGAAATGAAACACCTAAAAAGGAACAACCCCCCACTAGTCACACCCCGACCTAACCAAAATAGAGAATAAAAATGCTCTCTATGGTCAGGGCGTGACAGATTAGTCGAGCTTATATGTTGAATATAGTTGTAGATAATAGTATGAAATCGATTCATGATAATCATTTATGCTTGTTTGAGTATAAAGTGCACTTTGCTTACATTAGGATTATGTGCTAGCCAGGCATCTTAATCAGAGAGTATATGCTGTAAAGCCTTGGTTGCATGTGAATTGTAGTTGGTCTTGTTTGATTTGTCCCGCATGTCCTATTCATGTTTGTTCCAATAACCAGATGGAATTCAGTTTATTCTAACAATATATCTAACAAAATATCTTCTCAGAAAATCTAAAAATGTATGAACATATGAATTTGGAGCATACACATGAATAAAGACAATTTTATTTCTTTATGGATACATTTAAGAAATGTGATTCTGCCTTCTAGGTCATCCCCTTTACCCAAGATGGTCATTTTGAGATTCTTATGTATCATCATGATTAAACCTTTAGCTTGGTTTGGGGTTGATAAAAAAGTAGCCAGTTTATACATGTGGTTCTGCACGTTATGTGCGTCATTATGGAGCAGGTGTGTTTCTTGGAACATTGCTATATCAATATGGCTTCCTAATAGGATATCAAGGCAGCTGGAACGTTTGATAGGACAATTTAGGCCTTTCAGATTCCAAAAGAGAATAGCTAGCGTTGCCATGTTTTCTTAAAACAGGAATGCTATCTTAATGATGCAATTGTTATCTTTCATGTTAACAAGCCCATGGGTGTGGAACAAAATCAGGACCCCCAGGGAAACCCACTAACTGGTCGTGCACCACCCAGATCCCGCCACCCCTTAACGTAGAAAAATAAATAAAGTAAAATGTAACATTTACTCCTGCAGACCTTAACATTTAAGTTTGCAGACTTGATACATTAGGTGGGTAATGAAGAATATATATATTTTTAAATAACAGAAAAGTAGGCTAAATATAGCAACAGAAATGCAAGCCTTAACAGTCAAATATCATCATTATTGGCAATAAGGCATCACATCTGCCACGCTGATCCTCAACACTGGAGCTCCCCAGGTGCGTGCTCAGTCCCCTCCTGTACTCCCTGTTTACCCACAACTGCATGGCCAGGCACGACTCCAACACCATCATTAAGTCTGCAGATGACAACAGTGTCTCACCGACAACGACGAGACAGCCTATAGGGAGGAGGTCAGAGACCTGGCCGGGTGATGCCAGATTAACAACCTATCCCTCAACGTATCCAAGACTAAGGAGATGATTGTGGACTACAGGAAAAGGAGGACCGAGCACGCCCCCATTCTCATCTATGGGGATGTAGTGGAGCAGGTTGAGAGCTTCAAGTTCCTTGGTGTCCACATCAACAACAAACTAGAATGGTCCAAAGACACCAAGACAGTCGTGAAGAGGGCATGACAAAGCCTATTCCCCTGCAGGAAACTAAGAAGATTTGGCATGGATCCTGAGATCCTCACAAGGTTCTACAGTTACAACATCGAGAGCACTGGTTGCATCACTGCCTGGTACGGCAGTTGCTCGGCCTCTGACGGCAAAGCACTACAGAGGGTAGTGTGTACAGACTAGTACATCACTGGGGCTAATCTGCCTGCCATCCAGGACCTCTACACCAGGCGGTGACCCTGTCCACCCCAGCCACCCCAGTCATAGACTGTTCTCTCTACTACCACATGGCAAGCGGTACCGGAGTGCCAAGTCTAGGACAAAAAGGCTTCTCAACAGTTTTTACCCCCAAGCCATAAGACTCCTGAAAAGGTAATCAAATGGCTACCCAGATTATTAGCATTGTGTGCCCCCTCCCAACCCCTCTTTTTACGCTGCTGCTACTCTCTGTTTATCATATACGCATAGTCACTCTAACTATACATTCATGTACATACTACCTCAATTTGGCCGACCAACCAGTGCTCCCGCACATTGGCTAACCGGGCTTTCTGCATTGTGTCCCGCCACCCACCAACCCCTTTTTTACGCTTCTGCTACTCTCTGTTCATCATATATGCATAGTCACTTTAACCATATCTACATGTACATACTACCTCAATCAGCCTGACTAACCGGTGTCTGCATGTAACCTCGCTACTTTTATAGCCTCGCTACTTTTATAGCCTCGCTACTTTTATAGCCTCACTACTTTTATAGCCTTGCTACTGTATATAGCCTGTCTTTTTACTGTTATATTCTTTACCTACCTATTGTTCACCTAATACCTTTTTTTGCACTATTGGTTAGAGCCTGTAAGTAAGCATTTCACTGTAAGGTCTACACCTGTTGTATTCGGCGCACGTGACAAATACACTTTGATTTGATTTAAGGTTTAAATTACAAGCAAACAGGAATTGTGTGTCAGCCCACATAAGACTGGCCCTCTATCCTAAACATTTCAGGCTATAGGGATGCAGTGTGCTGTTTAAAAAAACAAAAACAAAAAACATTATTAAACTAGGTAAGTCAGCTAAGGTACTGCATCTCAGTGCAAGAGGCGTCACTACAGTCCCTGGTTTGGATCCAGGCTGTATCACATCCGGCAGTGATTGAGAGTGGTGGTGCACAATTGGCCGAGCATCGTCCGGGTTAGGCCGTCATTGTAAATAACGTTTTGTTCTTAACAGACTTGCTTAGTTCAATAAAGGTTAAATACATTTTTTTAAAGAATAATAATCTAGTGCTGAAACCAAAAGCTACAGCTAGCTAGCACTGCAGTGTATACAATGTGGTGAGTAGTTGACTCAAAGAGAGAGTAAGACAATACTTGAACAGTTTTGAACAAATTCATTTCTTCTGAAATTAAGGGGAAGCAAGAGAGAAAGAGAGAGAGATTTAGTCATTTTTTTCAGTTTCACTTACTTAGCTAGCAAAGGCAACTAGCTAGTTTAGACTACTGAAACCCCCTGCTCAAAGTAACAGAGGGATGCTATGTTAGCTAGCTGGCTATGACTTCACAACACAACACTGGAGCTCTTCCAAGTCAAGGAAGGATTTGGTATTATTAATATATTGCCACTGGGGCCCTGTAACTGCTTACTGACTGTCCACTGCATGCCTGTAGCGGGGATAAACATACCTGAATTTGTCCAATAAAAATCATGGGTATAGGGAAAATGTGTTTATCATGTAGTAGCCTAAACCTATTGCTGTTACATTGAACTGGATGAATGTAATATCAATGACAGTGATCCAATATGCTACAATAGAAGGAAGGCCATGCTCATAAAAAAAAGTTGTCCTCCCTCATCTTTAAATTATAAGAAAATAACTATGTTAATTCATAGTTATTTTGCAAAAGAAAAGTCAATGAGATAGCCACAACGTTTCTGTACAAGGCTGTACATGTGAGAGGAAAACAGGTATTGGCTGGGAACAGTTCCTGAAAGGATATGTGTTTCCTAAGGAGATAGTTATGGCTTATGTTATGTGGTACTGCATGTTTTTGTTTATGTCTCTCTCTCTCTCTCTGTTTCTCTCTCAGACCCTCTCTCTCCTTTGTTCTCTCTCTCCCTCTCTCGTTCCCTCCGACTCTCTCTCTCCCGCTCTCGCTCTCTCTCTCTTCTTCCCTCCGACTCTCTCTCTTCCGCTCTCGCTCTCTCTCTTCCTCCCTCCTGATCTCGTTCTCTTTTTCACAGCATTGTTGTAATGCATTTTTTCCATCCTACACAAGTCTATCTCTATGCCTGAACTAGAACTTGTATAACACATGGGAGGAGTGAGGGATACACACACACTCAGTTAGTCACTCTGCTGAAGGCGTACTCCCTGCACTGGAATTGGGAAGGTGCTATGACAACTGAGATCTACCTAGAGCAAGATGAGATATAAAAAGTGTGTTGTTTGTGTCCGTGCATGTGTGTGTTTTTGCAGTGTAGATTAATACCAAGGTTTTCACAGTGACAGTTAAGGTGACTGGCCATCAGACAGATTTACTAAAACCATAAATGGAAAACATTTTAATCTAGACTCTATATCTTAACTTTTCTGAAGACAACAAATCACCTTTTCGCACACAGACATCCAGCAGAGGGTGTGTGTGTGTGTGTGTGTGTGTGTGTGTGTGTGTGTGTGTGTGTGTGTGTGTGTGTGTGTGTGTGTGTGTGTGTGTGTGTGTGTGTGTGTGTGTGCGTGCGTGTGCGCGTGTGCGTGTGCGAACAACAACATTGATCCTAACTACTGATTGACACAGCCGTTTAGTTGTGGTACAGTAACATATTTAAAATATTCCATCTACCATGAGGTTCTGTTTGGACAATTTGCACATTCGGGTCAAAATTACTTTAAATTAATATCATCACCCCTTTTGGATTTCTTTGACCATGGAGAAGTATATTCCCCCCCCCCCTCTTTTCCCACAAAACTTCCACTAAAATAGTTGAATGAGTTTACTGTAAACAGTACATATCCTTCTATTTTAGCCAGGTAAATACTGATTGTCTTTTCTCATTATCTACAAAGCCATTACAATTATAACTGATACTTATTTTACCATTTACCATAATGAGATACAAGTTTCAAATCTATTTATCATAATATGTTTGTTAACTCACCATTAGAAAGTACCATAGTGATTGAGTGTCCATATAGCTGTATCATGATATTTGCATTGCTACTAAGTAAACATCCAATTGTTTCCCAATATTCCACTAAAACCCCTCTCATCCCAAGTTGGGTTGTCATCCCAGTAACCGGCAGACCACCACCTTCTCCCCGGATCCCAGGGCCCCCGAGAGACCAGGACCCATCCCTCAAAAAAAGCACTCAGTGCCACACAAAGAACAGAAGCAGATCAACAGACAAAAGCATTTCCATCGCCCTCACCTCGATTTGCATTATATATAGCTATTAAAAAATATATACAGAACCAGTCAAAAGTTTGGACACACCTACTCATTCAAGGTTTTCTCTTCATTTGTACTATTTTCTACATTGTAGAATAATAGTGAAGACCTCAAAACTATGAAATAGCACATATGGAATTTTGCCTTTAGATTCTTCAAAGTAGCCACCCTTTGCATTGATGACAGCTTTGCACACTCTTGGCATTCTCTCAACCAGCTTCACCTGGAATGCTTTTCCAACAGTCTTGAAGGAGTTCCCACATACACTGAGCACTTGTTGGCTGCTTTTCCTTCACTCTGCGATCCAACTCATCCAAAACCATCTCAATTGTGTTGAGGTCGTCTGATGCAGCACTCGATCACTCGCCATAGATCCACTGCAATTTCTTGATTTGCCAGGAATTTATTTAATTGCTTGTAACCCAGTTGAAGTAATTCAGATAGGATATTCCAATAAAAAAAAAATCTACTTGGAGCAAGATACAATTTTTTTTATTTTTTTTACAGGAAATATCCATTTGTATTTGTTGGCCACTTGAATATTTGTTATTGTTGTTGATTGATTCAAAGATACAATGTATCAGGGGAAAGAAAACCAGCAGCTAATGTTGGGGTCAATTCCATTTCAGTTCCAGTCAACTCAGGAAGTACAATTCAATTGTAGTTTCAATTCCCTTCCATGCTTTTCAATGAGGAGAATTTGGAATTGGACTTTGGTTTACTCTTTGAATTGACAAATTAATTACCCCTTCCAGCAGCCCTATAGACCTTGAGGCCTGGATTTGAATACATCTGTTCTGTGGTAGATAAGATTGCGGAAGGTAGGCATCAGTCTGTATTCTGAGTAGGGAGGATAACAAATGTTGTA